>NC_088215.1:13488827-13721327 GCF_036934945.1 Oncorhynchus masou masou
CCAAAACTTTTAAAATAGTGTCTGTGAATATAACAGAACTGATTTGGCAGGCGAAAACCTGAGACAAATTCATTCAGGAAGTTGTATTTTTTTGTTGTAAAGTGTTATATTCAATGCCATTACAGTATCCTTGACTTCGGACTCAAATTGCAGTTCCTATGCCTTCCACTAGATGTCAACAGTGTTTAGAAATGGTTTCAGGCTTGTATTCTGAAAAATGAGGGAGTAAGAGCAGTCTGAGTGGACCCTGCTGTGTCACAGAGAGAGAGAGAGTGCCTTTCTTGTTTACCTTTTATATTGACAAAGTTATTGTCCGGTTGAAGTATTATCGATTATTTCGGCTAAAAACAACCTGAGGATTGACTATAAACATCGTTTGACATGTATCTATGAACTTTACGGATACAATTTAGATTTTTTTTGTCTGCTTGTTGTGACTGCATTTGAGTCTGTGGATTACTGAAGAAAACGTGTGAACAAAACGGAGGTTTTTGAATATAAAGAGACTTTATCGTACAAAAGGAAAATTTATTGAATAAATTAATGTTTCTGAGTGCAACCATATGAAGATCATCAAAGGTAAGATAAATTTTATCTCTATTTCTGACTTGTGTAACTCTTTTAATGATTTGTCTGCTGGGCTATGTTCTCAAATAATCGTGAGGTATGCTTTCGCCGTAAAGCATTTTAAAAATCTGACACAGTGGTTGAATTCACAAGAAGTTCATCTTTAAACCTATGTAAAATAGTTGTATCTTTTCTGAATTTTTACAATGAGTATTTCTGTATTTGAATTTGGCGCTCTGCAATCTCACTGGATGCTGGACAGGTGGGACTAGCATCCCACATACCCTAGAGAGGTTAAAGGTCTTACTCACATCGGCTACCGAGAGAGCAGCTGGTGTTCTCGTGCATGCTTCAGTGTTGCTTGCCTCGAAGCGAGCATAAAAGGCATGTAGCTCATCTGTTAGGCTTGTGTCACTGGGCAGCTCGTATCTGGGTTTCCCTTTGTAGTCTGTAATAGTTTTCAAGCCCTGCCACATGAAACGAGCATCAGAGCCGGTGTAGTAGGATTCAATCTTAATCCTGTATTGACGCGTTGCTTGTTTGATGGTTCATCTGAGGGCATTGCAGAATTTCTTATAACCATCCAGATTAGTGTCCTGCTCCTTGAAAGTGGCATCTCTAGCCTTTAACTCGATGTGGATGTTGCCGGTAATCCATAGCTTCTGGTTGGGAAATGTACGTGCAGTCACTGTGGGGACGATGTCGTTAATACACTTATGGATTAAGCCGATGACTGAGGTGGTATACTCCTCAACGGATAGAAGTGGAAGTTTACTTGCTCGCCTATGAATTCTCAGAAGGCAGCCTGACCGCCAACCCCTTTTTCTCTGTCTTTTCTTCACGCAAATGAAGGGGATTTGGGCCTGTTCCCAGGAAAGCAGTATAACCTTCTCGTCTGACTCGTTAAAGGAAAAAGCTTTGTCAAGCTCGAGGTGAGTAATCGCTGTTCGGATGTCCAGAGTTATTTTCGGTCATAAGAGATGGCAGCAGCAACATTATGTACAAAATTAGTAAAAAAATAAGTTACAAACGATGCAAAAAAACTAACAAAATAGACAGTTGGTTATGAGCATGTCAGCCATCCTCTCCGGCATCATTTTAAATGTTATGCCTTTGTCTTTAAAGGAAGGAATAAATGGGACTTATTTTAACATTGTCCATATGACTGATATCATTTAGATGGGAATAGTCAATTTCATATCTGGAGGTGCTTTTTTATGAGTGAATGTGAGCATATTACTGTGACTGATACATCAAAACTGTAAGTCATGTCTCCACAAGGCAAAGTTCATCACCTCTTAGCACACAGCGTATGGCAGTGTCTTTTTTATTTTTATTTTTTATTTATTTCACCTTTATTTAACCAGGTAGGCTAGTTGAGAACAAGTTCTCATTTGCAACTGCGACCTGGCCAAGATAAAGCTTAGCAGTGTGAACAGACAACACAGAGTTACACATGGAGTAAACAATTAAGTACAAAAAAAAGGCGAGTCTATATACATTGTGTGCAAAAGGCATGAGGAGGTAGGCGAATAATTACAATTTTGCAGATTAGCACTGGAGTGATAAATGATCAGATGATCATGTACAGGTAGAGATACTGGTGTGCAAAAGAGCAGAAAAGTAAATAAATAAAAACAGTGTGGGCATGAGGTAGGTGAAAATGGGTGGGTTATTTACCAATAGACTATGTACAGCTGCAGCGATCGGTTAGCTGCTCAGATAGTCTTGGCCAGTCTGACATTGTCTTGGCCAGTCTGACATTGTCTTGGCCAGTCTGACATTGTCTTGGCCAGTCTGACTGTGTCTTGGCAAGTCTGAGAGTGTCTTGGCCAGTCTGACATTGTTTTGGCCATTCTGACAGTCTATTGGTCAGAGTGTCTTGGCCAGAGTGGACCTGTATAGAAGCTGTACTATACAGTTTGTGGTCAATCTAGACAGACATCCCTTCAACATGATCTCTTTTAGTAGCTGTACATAGATACAGTACATGATATTACCAACACATGCTTGTGAACACTGTACTATCACTACCTATTCATTATGGTAGTGGCTATGAGGTGATGACTGGATCCTGATTGACATAGAGGAAACAGGGTGGCATCATTTGACAACAGTCTGGGTCTTGTGGATGTTTAGTCTACTGTGAGCTCTGTATGAGCCCTGGGACAAAGTGGCAGTCATTTGCAAGGCAGATGGCAGAATGTGTTTCAAATTAGTAACAGGAGGCTTCATTTACAGTGTGCTACAGGGCAACAATCAACTCATATTTATTGACTTTATACAGTAGCAGCTCAAGTAAAATGGGATTGCAAGCTAATAGTATCAGAGCTTGTCAAGTTTGTTGGTGCCATACTTCAGGCTACATATTGAAGCTTAGAGTTGAAGCCTAAACAATACTTTACAATAGGTGACTAGGCGTATGTTGCGTGTCACTACTTCACAGGAGCACTATTTGAATGTAAACTTTTTTTAAATCAAAATACTTTTTTTGTGCAGAAATGCCTTCCTGAACATGTGAACTTGAATGTGCAAACTTGTATGCCATCTGTAAATATGAATAAATTGATAAATTATGAGCCGAGTTGGTTTATCCATGGAAGAAGCTAGCAACCTTCCCTCTAGCCATGATTGGCTGAGATAATGAGTGGGCTGGACATCCTAAGAGATGAGTTTGAATTGGTTTTCCATGAGGCAGGTTTCTGTCTATAATATGAACTGGTCAGTATGTGTAGGTAATCCTTTCTATGTGGCTTTTTTGAAAGATATCACGTAGTAGAACTGTATAAGTGTTACTCTCCACTTTCTAGAGGACCGAGTTTTGAAATCAGTGGAATTAGCCTTTGATAGCTAAGGAGATGGGGAAAGTTCTGCCATTTGACTGCAAATATGCAGACACAGTCAAAAAGAGAACACTGAAGGCTCCGGATTACATCCTCAAACTAAGGGCAACCATGGAAGCCGTGACAGAGAGGGAGATACGTCATGTATAGGGGTAAGAGAGTCTAGCTAGCTACATTTTCAGAAAGTCATGACACATTTTTAATTTAGTCAAAGTTATTTTCATTTGAAGTTAAATTCTACTGCTAACGTTAGCTAGCTGGTTAGTTAGGTAATATTACGTATGTGATCTGCGTAGTAATATTATTTCTATCTCAGAGCCATTTCATTGCTAGTTATACCCGAATATTAGCTAGCTAACATTGAACCTGGTTGGTTAGTTACCTGCATATTCATGCAGGGTAGTAACATTATGAGTTGGGATTGTGTTTAATTGTTTAGCTAGCTAGCTACATGTTTAAACAAAATACTCCACTATGCAAGTAACTATTTCAATAGAATGTTTATGATGTCACTTCGACAACTGTCTATAGATGTAGCTGGTAAATTCACTCTGGCTATCTACTCCGATTTCAGAGCACTCTCGTCGTGTGCCAGAGCGCAGAATAACTGGCAAATTTACGAACGCTCAACACCCGTTGAATTTGGCCGCACAGTTGCAGTCACCAACTCTCTGGGTAACATAAAAAGAGCCTAACCAGCTTTGCTAGGGCGTGTAAAATGGTCTGCACCGGAGAACAAACTACTGCCTTACTTGTCACCCCTCCCTTGCATGTTCTATAGAAATAAGACCGTCTTGAGTCCCAAATGGCAACCTACTCCCTATATAGTGGCCTACTTTTGACCAGAGCCCCATAGGGAATAGGGTACAATTTGGGATGTAAACTATGTCCATATATTGTACAGTAGAGCTGATACTCTGTGATGAACTCCAGAGTTTGATGTAGTTAATTATCTAGAAAGTAATAATCTTCAGAGTTTGAAGACACTTAAAAATGAAACACGCTGCAATGGCAACAGCATGTATTCTCATAGAGCATACCGTATCGCTAAACATGTAAGCGGAAAATCACACGCTAATGGAGCCCACTTTCCTATAAACCAATACCAATTTCCTCTCGCATTGCGGTGACGTATTACCCACCACCGTCCCCCAATGGATCTTAACGGGGCAGACATCTGCACTACCGCAGTTAAATAACAAATGATAGCAGCCATTCAAACGGCGCTGCGACTGTTTTGGTTCACAATGTCACCAAATGTGTAGTCTCTGATGGGGAGGAGTGATGGCTGCTGATCTCAGTCCTCTATTCAGCTCTTGGTTGAATACCTCTGCAAACTAGTCAACAACAACCTCAGCCTAGAAACCCATCCACCTTTTATAGGTGTAGTTTAGTGGTGCGTAAAGAGATTTTAAAAGGTTCATGTTATGGTGGAATAATGTGTGTGGATGTGTAAGTAAGTATATTACCTTTGCATGTCTAGACTGTGAAAAACGTGGTGATTCACAATGAAAAATAATAATACCCAACTAAGTACTTAGGCTTGGTATGTCTGCATTGTTATCCAATTAGGAATAATTGTGCTTTGAAGTGCTACGAGGTAAACGCAGAGAAAATGACACAATTAGTCCACTGCTGAAGGCAACATGGACACTTATTAGTCAACTGTTGAAGGCAATATGGGCACTCATTAGACCATTGTCAAAGGCAATATGGGCACCTATTAGACCATTGTCAAACGCAATATGGGCACTTATTAGACCATTTTCAAACGCAATATGGGCACCTATTAGACCATTGTCAAAGGCAATATGGGCACTTATTAGACCATTGTCAAAGGCAATATGGGCACTTATTAGACCATTGTCAAAGGCAATATGGGCACCTATTAGACCATTGTCAAAGGCAATATGGGCACCTATTAGACCATTGTCAAAGGCAATATGGGCACTTATTAGACCATTGTCAAAGGCAATATGGGCACCTATTAGACCATTGTCAAAGGCAATATGGGCACCTATTAGACCATTGTCAAAGGCAATATGGGCACTTATTAGACCATTGTCAAACGCAATATGGGCACCTATTAGACCATTGTCAAACGCAATATGGGCACTTATTAGACCATTGTCAAAGGCAATATGGGCACTTATTAGACCATTGTCAACGGCAATATGGGCACTTATTAGTCGATTGTCAAAGGCAATATGGGCACTTATTAGTCGATTGTCAAAGGCAATATGAGCACTTATTAGTCCACTGCTAAAGGCAATATGGGCACTTATTAGACCATTGTCAAAGATAATATGGAGGTCTGTATTGTCAAATCAAATTAAAAAGGTCTGTATTGTCATTGTCATGACAGTGTGTTTCAAATTAAAGTCCATTAAAGGTGTCCTGAGAAGACCTGCTGGATCCAGTGAACTGCAAGGGGAGCCGACCTGTTTCAGCTTCAGCTGACAAGTGGGCTGAGCACTAAAGATACCTGCCATCTGGAAGGGTTTTTTGCTGAGAAATACACCACAGTGGAGGAAGAGGAAGAGCAGCCATTTTGTCTCTGGACCAGCAATACCTTGCAGGGACACATCCAGGTCTACGATGGGTGGGAGAAGGAAGGCACTGCGGTGGTGGTGGAGGATATTTTGGATATAGATAAGCACATACTGTTAATAAATGAATAGACAGGAGTGTGTTTTTATTGTGGAGGAACTATTTTGGGGTCTCACTCCACAGCACCTTGCTGGTCGCGTCATGACAAAGTGGGCCTATGCACTGCAGTGTTGGAGACTGTGGGGGCCATTTTGGCACAAGATCAACAACATCTTCCAGGATCAGTTTATGCGGAGGAGTGAAACTGCTGATGTAAGGAAGCCATTTTGTCATACAGTGTGTTCCATTGCAGAGTCTGCACCACATTATATAATACAACCACAGTTGGATACTAAACTTTTACTTCCTGGCTACAGGTCTGGGAACACACATAAGGGGCAGATGTTGCTTCTGGTAACACAACACAAGCTCTTAAATCAGAAAAATGGTTTACTGCTCTCTCTGTATTACAGTACATCTATTTAAGTCTTGTCGATGTCAGAAACAGAGGTTTTAGAATGAAGAATCAGTATAGAGCAGCAGAAAGGTGTCAGCCACGGATTACAATGACAAGAGACGATCCTGTAAGCGAAAGCCTTCTGGGATTTAGAAATTCAGTGACTCCTATTAGACAAGGATTGATTTTAAACCAGCTTATCTGAAGGAGACTCCTCCAACGATAAGAGCTGAAACCCATCCATAAAAAGGCAATATCCCACATATTACTATTATTACCACAGAATTGTATTTTTATGCACTTTTGAACAGTCAATTTAATTCAAATGAAGACAGAATATTTTTTATTTTCTCGCTCTGCATACTTTATTGAGACAGATGTCCCTCGTTGCTTTTGGGCTAATGTTTAGTAGCGATACGATTCTGTGTAGAAAATAATTAACTGCGTACATTTGCATCATTAGGGCGGATTAAGTCAAGCAATGTTTGCTTATAGAAGGACTGGAGGGACCGTGTGGCACGATCAACAAGGCTGATTCCTACCATTTCCTGATTCGATGTTTGGTAGCTGCCCCCTGGGAGGAAGGAATGGAGAAAAATGATCCATTCAGCTAAGCGCCAACAACCAACGTTCGTCACATTTATTTGTGGCCTGTGTGTTTTGAAAAGCAAAAACAATGGCAAGCAACAAGTGTTGGAGAAACCTAATCACCAAGGTTACTGGTGTAGAAAGTGTCAAGAGATGATGTAACACCTTAGTGATTAGCAACATTTTACCTCTCCCTGATCTTCTTCATTTATACAACTTAGTTCTGCCACAAAAGTTATGTGGACGTTTTTTCGTCAGTCAGTGTTTTTTTTCTCATTTCCCAGCCTGCCTCTCTCTCCAGACTGATAATACCTCCAAATCCTAAGACCCTGACAGACTGATGACGGGTTTGTCCAGATGTGGGTCGCACCTCTTCAGTATGATCCCTGTGTATCCCAGAGAAGCCAAGCTATCCTCCAGATATTTTCACATGCCCTTGAAGTATACGTTTTGCTTTTTTGCCAAACTCGACTCCTCTGAATAACAGAGAGAGGATTATAGGGGGAGAGTGGGGGGGGGGGGGGTGTAAGGGTCCATCTATCACTCTACTCAGGATGAGAGACAAAAGGTACAAGGTATATTTTGGGGTGTTACATTTACATTACATTTAAGTCATTTAGCAGATGCTCTTATCCAGAGCGACTTACAAATTGGTGAATTCACCTTCTGACATCCAGTGGAACAGCCACTTTACAATAGTGCATCTAGATCATTTAAGGGGGGGGGTGAGAAGGATTACTTTATCCTATCCTAGGTATTCCTTGAAGAGGTGGGGTTTCAGGTGTCTCCGGAAGGTGGTGATTGACTCTGCTGTCCTGGCGTCGTGAGGGAGTTTGTTCCACCATTGGGGGGCCAGAGCAGCGAACAGTTTTGACTGGGCTGAGCGGGAACTGTACTTCCTCAGTGGTAGGGAGGCAAGCAGACCAGAGGTGGATGAACGCAGTGCCCTTGTTTGGGTGTAGGGCCTGATCAGAGCCTGGAGGTACTGCGGTGCCGTTCCCCTCACAGCTCCGTAGGCAAGCACCATGGTGTTCCCATGGTGTTCCCTCTTTCATTATTCAGCCCCCATGACTTTAATTTGCTCCCCATCCAAAATGCACCCTGATGTTTCTTAAAATCACGATTCTTATACTTCCATGTCACCTTGCTCTCTAAGTAAGTGTACGGCACAGTTGAACAACATGTTGTATCCTGTTGGGTTTCAGAGGATATTTCCTTCCCACAATGACCTGCGTCACACAAACTAGTATACTACAAAGTAGGCTGGACTGTGACATATTGTCAACATTATCTACAATGTTTGTTTCATACTCAATACAATACAAACATAAGTGTACATGGAATATGCCATATTGAAAGGGTGATGTTGCTCTATAGCATTTTGTATGGTAGATTACTACTAAACAATAGGTTTGCATTTAAAGCTGGAATCCTTAATGATGTAACTGCCATGTCCATTTGCAATGTTACAACATCAAAGTTACTTCAAACAACAAATACTGTTTTGTTTTTCTCTAACGTCATTGCAAGCACAATAGAACAGCAGAGGATGTACTGTGATTTTTTTTTAGCTGCGATGCTGGATGTTCCTCTCCTCAGTTACTTCAACTAAACAAAAGCAATAACACATGTGCCGGGAGGAACAGTGGCACTGTTTTACCTTAAAGGGAGTTAAGCTTTACAATAAGCTTGGGACTATATCTTTTTATATATAGACATATTGGTTTATGTCTCCGTGGTGGCACATGGAACATGTTAAAACCCCTGCATGCACATTAATGTGACAACCGTCCTAACATGGACCTCTAATGGGGTTTCCTACCACATAGTGAATGAACTAACAGCAACAGCATTATACCACAACCCAAAATGGGCCCTGTCAACTTCAGTCACCCATTACCATTAGTGTCACGCCCTGGCCATAGTGAGGCTTTTATTCTCTATTTTGGGTAGGCCAGGGTGTGACTAGGGTGGGCATTCTAGTTTCTTTATTTCTATGTTTTCTGTTTCTATGTTTTGGCCAGGTATGGTTCTCAATCAGGGACAGCTCTCTCTCTATCATACTTAGGCAGCCTTTTTTCTTTTGTATTTTGTGGGTAGTTTAGTTTTTTAGTGGCACTATAGCCCTAGTAAGCTTCACGGTTGTTATTTTGTTTCTTGTTTGTTGGTGATGTTTACATAAATAAAGGAAAATGTACGCTTACCACGCTGCACCTTAGTCCGGTCATTCCTACGACGATGTCCGTGACAATTAGTCAACTGGTAGAGTAATTCAGCTTACCACATTACGCCAAACACAACAAAATGGCAAAAGTACATCATTAATTATTTATTTTTTAAATGAGATTGTGCCCCTACTCCTCAGGACATATGGTAGATTTTCTCTGAGAGAGGATAGGTGGAGATCACATAATGATGAGACACTTAGTTTCACTACTGTTCAAGATTTATAGTATGCATGTATTTATAATATGTATACTTCTGGCCCTTCTTTAGACTAGGTAAAGTCCTCTCCAGTATAGTCCAACTCCAGTATAGTCCAACTCCAGTGTAGACCAACTACAGTATAGACGATCTCCAGTACAATCCAACTCCAGTATAGTTCAACTCCAATACAATCCAACTCCACCTCAGACCAAATCTAGTATTATCCAACATCAGTATAATCCAACTCCTGTGTTGTCCAACTTCAGTATAGTCCAACTCCAGTATAGACCAACTACAGTATAGACCAACTCCAGTATAGTCCAACTCCAATATAGACCAACTACAGTATAGACCAACTCCAGTATAGTCCAACTCCAGTATAGTCCATCTCCAGTATAGACCAACTACAGTATAGACCAACTACAGTATAGACCAACTCCAGTATAGACCAACTCCAGTATAGACCAACTGCAGTATAGTCCAACTCCAGTATAGTCCAACTCCAGTATAGTCCAACTCCAGTATAGTCCAACTCCAGTGTAGACCAACTACAGTATAGACCAACTCCAGTATAGACCAACTCCAGTATAGACCAACTACAGTATAGTCCAACTCCAGTGTAGACCAACTCCAGTATAGACCATCTCCAGTACAATCCAACTCCAGTATAGTTCAACTCCAATACAACCCAACTCCACTACAGACCAAATCTAGTATTATCCAACATCAGTATAATCCAACTCCTGTGTTGTCCAACTTCAGTATAGTCCAACTCCAGCATACAACAACTCCAGCATAGTCCAACTCCAGTATAGTCCAACTCCAGTATAGACCAACTCCAGTATAGTCCAACTCCAGTATAGACCAACTCCAGTATAGTCCAACTCCAGTATAGTCCAACTCCAGTATAGTCCAACTCCAGTATAGTCCAACTCCAGTATAGTCCAACTCCAGCATACACCAACTCCAGCATACACCAACTCCAGTATAGACCAACTCCAGTATAGACCAACTCCAGTATAGACCAACTCCAGTATAGACCAACTCCAGTCCACATCGACATTCCACTGAAAAAGGAAGCTGCTTTGATAATCCCCTACTTCAAATAGATGATGGGGAAACCAATGCTGCGTCTGGCTCAAAGGTTCAAATGACCGTGAACACTAATGGTTTCAAAATGACTACATCTTTCACTGTCGCTCTCCCTCAGAGTGAGACTTTATCATACTGATAAACAAAAAAAATGCAGAGCGGGTCATTTTAGTGACATATGAAAGTGGAGCCGGCTACAGAACGAGGTTGTTGGACTGTAGTTAAGAGGCGAGGTTCAGCAAGAGGCAGAATCCATCAAGTCGACTATTATGTCTTGCCCACAGAATAATGATGGAAGGATGGCAGCTCTGGCACTGATACCCAGCTGATCCTATTTGCAAAGGTAAATATCAGCCTTGTCCCTGGCCGAGATACTGAGATACACACTGACTTCTGTCTGCGGCAGAGGAGAAGAGGGGGATTTAAATGGCAGGGACAGGGAGAAACAAGAGAGGGAGTGGGAGAGGTGTAATAAAGTGTCAGATCACCATCAGTGCCAGCTTAGGGAAGGGATGTATGAAAACCATGAAAAGTGTGTTTTCTCCCTCACTTTCACTGTAATATGGGCCAATAAGTTGAATTGAAAATAAGTGATTTTGACCAAGTGTTAAGAATTCTCAGATAGTTGGGGGTTTGGAATGTAAATTGATAGAATAAAGTGAGAATTTTCTGGAGGCCCTGTTTCAAAACCGATAAACAAACTTTTATTCATCATCTTCACTCCCTCTCCCTGTCACACACACACACACACACACACACACACACACACACACACACACACACACACACACACACACACACACACACACACACACACACACACACACACACACACACACACACACACACAGTACAGCCAATGGTTTGAATTGAAGAGGCAGTCCATCAACTGGGGCTTTAAACTCAATATAAAGAGGCCCGGGACATGATGAAAAACCAAAAGGATGTCACACCTCCACCATATCACCAAAGGAACACAGGTGCATGGCAAGAGAGGCCTGACAACGACAAAAAGTTGTGTTTCTTACACACGCAACAATCTGTTTCCTTGTTGTTGGCACATTGGCTCCCCACTCCTATCTCTATTTAACAGCACACCTCCATCCATCTGCTGTCGTGAAAATGTATACATCCTCAAAAAAAAACACCTCCAGATATATTCTCCAGATATATTCTCTCCTCCACAACACCTTCCTCAGCTTTATCCTCAGCAGGAAGACCCCCCTCCACAACACCTTCTCCAGTTTTATCCTCAGCAGGAAGACCCCCCTCCACAACACCTTCTCCAGTTTTATCCTCAGCAGGAAGACCCCCCTCCACAACACCTTCTCCAGCTTTATCCTCAGCAGGAAGACCTCCCTCCACAATACCTTCTCCAGCTTTATCCTCAGCAGGAAGACCCCCCTCCACAACACCTTCTCCAGGTTTATCCTCAGCAGGAAGACCCCCCTCCACAACACCTTCTCCAGTTTTATCCTCAGCAGGAAAACCCCCCTCCACAACACCACCTCCAGCTTTATCCTCAGCAGGAAGACCTCCCTCCACAATACCTTCTCCAGCTTTATCCTCAGCAGGAAGACCCCCCTCCACAACACCTTCTCCAGTTTTATCCTCAGCAGGAAGACCCCCCTCCACAACACCTTCTCCAGCTTTATCCTCACCAGGAAGACCCCCCTCCACAACACCTTCTCCAGCTTTATCCTCATCAGGAAGACCCCCCTCCACAACACCACCTCCAGCTTTATCCTCAGCAGGAAGACCCCCTCCACAACACTACCTCCAGCTTTATCCTCAGCAGGAATACCCCCCTCCACAACACCACCTCCAGCTTTATCCTCAGCAGGAAGACCCCCCCACAACACCTCCACAACACCACCTCCAGCTTTATCCTCAGCAGGAAAACCCCCCTCCACAACACCACCTCCAGCTTTATCCTCAGCAGGAATACCCCCCTCCACAACACCACCTCCAGCTTTATCCTCACCAGGAAGACCCCCTCCACAACACCTTTTCCAGCTTTATCCTCAGCAGGAAGACCCCCCTCCACAACACCTTCTCCAGCTTTATCCTCAGCAGGAAGACCCCCCTCCACAACACCACCTCCAGCTTTATCCTCAGCAGGAAGACCCCCCTCCACAACAGTTATAGTTATAGTCTATTGACTAATGACAGTAATACTGCTATCTGTAATAGCCAACAAACCTAATGCAGACAAGGGGCCAATCAAATCCCCATACGCAATGTAGGGCAAGTGAGTAAGAGACTGGAGAAGTCACAAATAAACCTGAGATACACTGATGCTTTATTCTAGCGGCGCTATACCCAAATGGGGCTTAGGCGGTGTGTAGGGTTGCCTGCAATGTAATTGTGTTGCTGGGTGACCAGGCTGCAAATAGCGTATGCAGGTGATTCAAATTCACTTGTGAGTTATTATTATTTTTTTATTATCTTGGAACGTTGGAAACTGTGAGCTCGTTTGACTGTGTGAAGAAATGTGACTTGTTTCTGTTGATACATCTGAAGTGTCAAGGTTTTTTAATCACTTTTTTCAAAGGTTGAAAGGAAGTGTGAATAAATACATCTCCAACATGTCAACTATCTGATTTGGTTGTTGTACAGAATGTGGTAGACTGACGTTCTTCATCTGACATTGTGCGTCTGAGTGGGAGACTACAGGGGGCTGACAGGAACATTATTTGGGGATAACAAAGTTATGTCAGACACCTGGGGTTCTCCTCTTGACATACCCAAAACCAATTGATGAGAACACCAGGAACCTGAATAAGGGTATTAAACACAGAGGCTGGTGCTGAGGGAAATAAGGTTGAACTTAAACAGGATAGATATTGTTAGGCTTCGTCATAGATTGGCAATAGATAAATGGACATAAACTGGATCTTTTTGTACAATCAATGTTCATTGTTTTTCTGTGATGTCATTTTATCTACACTAGCAGCTTTTTCTGAGGTGAATTGTCTGCTCTCATTAACACTTCTAACTAAATAATGAAATCAAAACCCCATATCCCCAAGTGACCACAGTAATTGCTGTAACGATGTGTGCTGTGAGTCTGGAAGCAAGTTCAGGTAGTGAGTGTTTTACTAAATAAACACAACATAATACAAAATGACAAACCAAGAACAATACACAGACATGAAACAGAAACCATAATGCCCGGGGAAGGAACTAAAGGGAGTGACATATAAAGGGAAGGTAATCAGAGAAGTGATGGAGTTCAGGTGAGTCAGATGATGCGCAGGTGCGCGTAACGATGGCGACAGGTGTGCGCCATAACGAGCAGCCTGGTGACCTCGAGGCCGGAGAGGGAGCACACGTGACAATTGCAATGTGCACTGAATACTTGAACTCAACGGTCCCACCAAGTTAACGTTTTGATGAACATATTCCTTACAATATCCATTAGGGACCCAAAGCCTTGTCTCGCAGGTCCAACGTGGTGTGAGCCGAGATGCAACATGTTAAGAATGGAATACAACTTGAATTGTGGGGACTTGAGTTTTTTTTTCACTTCTCCCTTGAGACTTCCACTACTAGCCCCCCCCCCAACACGTTACATCTAAAGATTATAAACACATTCAGAAAAATATCATCTATGCCTTCTCTCTTTGAATCTAACAGCAGGGAGGGTGTTACATGAATAACTGAACTGCACTAATCAACCCGGGCCTGACACTGTCTAGCATAACAGCTCTTGTCAAAAGATTTATAAGACAAGCAGCTCTAATACTGAAGTCAATTAGGATACCTGAACAATGGAAAAGCCACAGAGGAACAAAGTAGAACAAGAAGAAAACAGGTTCTGTATTATGTTTGTTGTTTCTGCACTTTCCACCCTCATACTTTTGTGAGAAGTGTCACAAACGCTCTAATTGTATTGCCCTTAGTCAGAGAGAGAGAGAGAGAGAGAGAGAGGAACAGCTACATCAATAGTAATGTCTTTACACTGAACACATATTCTGAGATAAGAGTCAAGACAGGTCACGAGTTCTAGAACTCGAAATAGTAAAGACATAGAGTAAAGATACAGAGATTGACCTGCATTGAATACAAAAAGACTGAAGACAAATAGTAAAGTGATCTGACAAAGCTTGTTATCAGTACAGGACAGACTGTTTTAAAGTTGCACTTGTATGGACTCTCAATGAAATATACTACATTATCTAATTTACTAATCACCATTGGATTCCACATTGCATCAGTGCTTAAGGAATCATTTCATCAGAATGGTAAGTATGTTGTCTGCGAGTGTTCCATGTCCACAAAGGTATGTTGTCTGCGAGTGTTCCATGTCCACAAAGGTATGATGACTGCGAGTGTTCCATGTCCACAAAGGTATGTTGTCTGAGAGTGTTCCATGTCCACAAAGGTATGTTGTCTGAGAGTGTTACATGTCCACAAAGGTATGTTGTCTGCGAGTGTTCCATGTCCACAAAGGTATGTTGTCTGCGAGTGTTCCATGTCCACAAAGGTATGATGACTGCGAGTGTTCTATGTCCACAAAGGTATGTTGTCTGCGAGTGTTCCATGTCCACAAAGGTATGTTGTCTGCGAGTGTTCCATGTCCACAAAGGTATGTTGTCTGCGAGTGTTCCATGTCCACAAAGGTATGTTGTCTGCGAGTGTTCCATGTCCACAAAGGTATGATTGTGTTCCATGTCCACAAAGGTATGTGTTCCCATGTCCACAAAGGTATGTTGTCTGGTATGAGTGTTCCATGTCCACAAAGGTATGTTGTCTGCCATGAGTGTTCCATGTCCACAAAGGTATGTTGTCTGCGAGTGTTCCATGTCCACAAAGGTATGTTGTCTGCGAGTGTTCCATGTCCACAAAGGTATGTTGTCTGCGAGTGTTCCATGTCCACAAAGGTATGTTGTCTGCGAGTGTTCCATGTCCACAAAGGTATGTTGTCTGCGAGTGTTCCATGTCCACAAAGGTATGTTGTCTGCGAGTGTTCCATGTCCACAAAGGTATGTTGTCTGCGAGTGTTCCATGTCCACAAAGGTATGTTGTCTGCGAGTGTTCCATGTCCACAAAGGTATGTTGTCTGAGAGTGTTCCATATCCACAAAGGTATGTTGTCTGCGAGTGTTCCATGTCCACAAAGTATGTTGTCTCCATGTCCACAAAGGTATGATGTCTGAGAGTGTTCCATGTCCACAAAGGTATGTTGTCTGAGGGTGTTCCATGTCCACAAAGGTATGTTGTCTGCGAGTGTTCCATGTCCACAAAGGTATGTTGTCTGCGAGTGTTCCATGTCCACAAAGGTATGTTGTCTGCGAGTGTTCCATGTCCACAAAGGTATGTTGTCTGCGAGTGTTCCATGTCCACAAAGGTATGTTGTCTGCGAGTGTTCCATGTCCACAAAGGTATGTTGTCTGCGAGTGTTCCATGTCCACAAAGGTATGTTGTCTGCGAGTGTTCCATGTCCACAAAGGTATGTTGTCTGAGAGTGTTCCATATCCACAAAGGTATGTTGTCTGCGAGTGTTCCATGTCCACAAAGTATGTTGTCTCCATGTCCACAAAGGTATGATGTCTGAGAGTGTTCCATGTCCACAAAGGTATGTTGTCTGAGGGTGTTCCATGTCCACAAAGTATGTTGTCTGAGGGTGTTCCATGTCCACAAAGGTATGTTGTCTGAGGGTGTTCCATGTCCACAAAGGTATGTTGTCTGAGGGTGTTCCATGTCCACAAAGTATGTTGTCTGAGGGTGTTCCATGTCCACAAAGGTATGTTTGTCTGCGAGTGTTCCATGTCCACAATGGTTCATAATTTTAATGCAAACAAAATTTCACCAACATCTATAGTGTACATTAAACAGCCCAAAAGGTTCTGTTTCAAATTCATATAGACTGCATTCTAACATGAAGGCCATCACAGACCGAAAGTGTAACAAATTACAACCTCTGGATCTGTCTAGGTTTCATTGTTGTGACCGATATTGGGGTCAGTTAGCAACCCAGGGTGTCAGTCTTCTCCCTCCTCCACCTCAACCAGACTCCCCTATGTGATAGCCATCTTGGTAGCCAGGTAAGACTCATTTGGCCATAATGGTAGGTCTTCTTCACATGGGGTTATATGGGATGTGACCTGTGTGTGAGTGGGGGGTACAGAGCTCTCCTCAACATGATACTACTGTACAGTGTAGGTTACAGAGGAGAGCATAGGTGTATAGGACTGCAGAGTCGCTGTATGTGGTTTGCAGGCCTATAGTGCTGACATCTTCTAATGAATATTAGAATGATCATTAGTAGTTACAAGTAAAGTTACTGTGTAGTTGGAATCATGTTATAATACAAACATTTTCAATACTCTAAATATATCGCCATGGTAATTAAATAAGGTAACATCAAATAGATGAAAATAATCAATATTCTAATCAAAACTTCCAGCTAAATAAATCATTAAATCATGGCAGAAGAATATTCAATAAACTAATACGGTGCCGTTTAAATCGAGATGGAAATAAGGTAAAAAATGTATAGCTTGGAGTTTTATCCAACTGTGTATCACAGTTCCAAATCCAAAGCGTACTGTATCAAACAACCAACTGTGGTGAAAAAAATGACATGGAGCTCACCTTCTGGTCGTGGCTGTAGGCTAGAGCCCAGTCCTCCTGTGTTGGATGGAACAGAAGGCTTAGAATGTAGAAGCTGAGGCGGTATTTCTGATAGCTCGCTCCTTCATCCGAGCTGATGAGCACACTGCTCTCAAACTCCGGGTCTGTCAGCACCATTATCTGGAAGAGGGGAAGAAGGGGGTGGGATGAGAGAGAGAGAGAGAGAGAGAGAGAGAGAGAGAGAGAGAGAGAGAGAGAGAGAGAGAGAGAGAGAGAGAGAGAGAGAGAGAGAGAGAGAGAGAGAGAGAGAGAGAGAGAGAGAGAGAGAGAGACCGTATCAGCACTCCAGGTCTAGTGGTTGGCATGCAGCATGCTGTTACTAACGCTAACACCTTCACTTTGTTTTGGACTTCAATTTACAAATGTGCCTCTCGTGCTCTGTTGCCATGGTTTTTTGGCCTCTTCCAGTGCACGCACAGGTCTACACTTTGGTGCACTTTGGCTTTCAGTCACCCCTCTACAGATACATTCCCTTTAATGAGATAGAGGTGGTTCAGAATAGCCCTGTGGACATATAAGTCAACCATGAGGGGGCCACAACACAACTGCAACAAAATGTAAATGTTTTGTTGAATATTTGTTAGAAATTAGCCTATTGAGAAAGAAATAACAGAGTAAGATCTGTAAAACTAAAATCATAATAGCAATGCAAATGTAGGTATTAAGTATAAATCTGTAAATTAGAGTACATACCCAAAACCAAAGATACTGTGAAAGTACACAACATTGACACAACTTAATTAAGATGAAGCCCTTTGTTTGGAAGCCTGTATGATATATAATATTAAATACTACATTGTAACAAAATCTGACCTTATTGGTGTAGTATCTATATCTTGGTATAATATGATTTATTTTGGGGTGGGATGTAAAGCATACATTTTCATTAAAGTTCATTACTCTCAAAACACAGATATATCCTTAAAAGCCATTTCCACTTCATAGAACCAGGGCCTTTTTTCTCAAAGTAATCCATAGACATGTTGATTAATAAGACATACATAGCTCAAATATACTTTCTCTTTGTGATGTAATGCAATAAGACATGAACCTGACACCTGGCTTTCATGACGATAAACTACTAAACCCAGAGAGAAGAAGGAGAAGGGAAAAGCGTGACTTGGATAGTGTCACAGCACAAACAACTGTTTTCTTTCACTGAAACATATTTGAATTGGAAAAGGCAGCAGTGCATTTGTCACTTACAAAAATACCACCCCTCTTTCCCCAGCTTTAACAAGGAATCCTCCCCACCCCTCTTTCCCCAGCTTTAACTAGGTATCCTCCCCATCCCTCTTTCCCCAGCTTTAACTAGGTATCCTCCCCATCCCTCTTTCCCCAGCTTTAACTAGGTATCCTCCCCATCCCTCTTTCCCCAGCTTTAACTAGGTAATCCCCCCCCAGCTTTATCCCTCTTTCCCCAGCTTTAACTAGGAATCCTCCCCACCCCTCTTTCCCCAGCTTTAACTAGGAATCCTCCCCATCCCTCTTTCCCCAGCTTTAACTAGGAATCCTCCCCCCCTCTTTCCCCAGCTCCCCTCCCCACCCTCTTTCCCCAGCTTTAACTAGGAATCCTCCCCATCCCGCCCCAGCTTTAACTAGGAATCCTCCCCATCACTCTTTCCTCCAGCTTTAACTAGGAATCCTCCCCAACCCTCTTTCCCCAGCTTTAACTAGGAATCCTCCCCATCACTCTTTCCTCCAGCTTTAACTAGGAATCCTCCCCAACCCTCTTTCCCCAGCTTTAACCCAGCTTTAACTAGGAATCCTCCCCACCCTCCCCAGCTTTAACTTCCTCCAGCTTTTCCTCCAGCTTTAACTAGGAATCCTCCCCAACCCCAGCTTTAACCCTCTTTCCCAAGCTTTAACTAGGAATCCCCAACCCTTTCCCCATCACTCTTTCCTCCAGCTTTAACTAGGAATCCTCCCCAACCCTCTTTCCCCAGCTTTAACTAGGAATCCTCCCCATCACTCTTTTCTCCAGCTTTAACTAGGAATCCTCCCCATCCCTCTTTCCCCAGCTTTAACTAGGAATCCTCCCCATCACTCTTTCCTCCAGCTTTAACTAGGAATCCTCCCCACCCCTCTTTCCCCAGCTTTAACTAGGAATCCTCCCCATCCTCTTTCCCAGCTTTAACTAGGAATCCCCCATCCCCATCCCTCTTTCCCCAGCTTTAACTAGGAATCCTCCCCAACCCTCTTTCCCCAGCTTTAACTAGGAATCCTCCCCATCCCTCTTTCTCCAGCTTTAACTAGGAATCCTCCCCATCCCTCTTTCCACAGCTTTAACTAGGAATCCTCCCCATCCCTTTTCCCAGCTTTAATCCTCCCCATCTTTCCCCAGCTTTAACTTTCCTCCCCATCCCTCTTTCTCCAGCTTTAACTAGGAATCCCTCTTTCCCAGCTTTAACTAGGAATCCCCCTTTCTTTCCCAGCTTTAACTAGGAATCCTCCCCATCCCTCTTTCCACAACTAGCTTTCCCCAACCCTCTTTCCCAGCTTTAACTAGAATCCTCCCCATCCCTTTAACTAGGAATTTCCCCAGCTTTAACTAGGAATCCTCCCCATCCCTCTTTCCCAGCTTTAACTAGGAATCCTCCCCAACCCTCTAGGAATCCTCCCCATCCCTCTTTCCCCAGCTTTAACTAGGAATCCTCTAAGCTTTAACTAGGAATCCTCCCCATCCCTCTTTCCCCAGCTTTAACTAGGAATCCTCCCCAACCCTCTTTCCTCTTTAACTAGGAATCCTCCCCACCCTCTTTCCACAGCTTTAACTAGGAATCCTCCCCATCCCTCTTTTTCCCCAGCTTTAACTAGGAATCCTCCCCATCCCTCTTTCCCCAGCTTTAACTAGGAATCCTCCCCAACCCTCTTTCCCCAGCTTTAACTAGGAATCCCCCCATCCCTCTTTCCTTTAACTTCCTCCCCACCCCTCTTTCCCAGCTTTAACTAGGAATCCTCCCCAACCCCTCTTTCCCCAGCTTTAACTAGGAATCCTCCCCATCCCCCAGCTTTAACTTTCCCCAGCTTTAACTAGGAATCCTCCCCACCCCTCTTTCCCCAGCTTTAACTAGGAATCCTCCCCAACCCTCTTTCCCCAGCTTTAACTAGGAATCCTCCCCACCCCTCTTTCCCCAGCTTTAACTAGGAATCCTCCCCATCCCCCAGCTTTAACTAGGAATCCTTCCCCAGCTTTAACTAGGAATCCTCCCCATCCCTCTTTCCATTTAACCCTCCCCATTTCCCCAGCTTTAACTAGGAATCCTCCCCATCCCTCTTTCCCCAGCTTTAACTAGGAATCCTCCCCATCCCTCTTTCCCCAGCTTTAACTAGGAATCCTCCCCCAGCTTTAACCCTCCCCATTTTTCCCCAGCTTTAACTAGGAATCCTCCCCATCCCTCTTTCCCCAGCTTTAACTAGGAATCCTCCCCATCCCTCTTTCCCAGCTTTAACTTCCTCCCCATCCCTCTTTCCCAGCTTTAACTAGGAATCCTCCCCAACCCTCTTTCCCAGCTTTAACTAGGAATCCTCCCCATCCCCCCCATCCCTCTTTCCCCAGCTTTAACTAGGAATCCTCCCCATCCCTCTTTCCCCAGCTTTAACTAGGAATCCTCCCCATCCCTCTTTCCCCAGCTTTAACTAGGAATCCTCCCCATCCCTCTTTCCCCAGCTTTAACTAGGAATCCTCCCCCCTCTTCCCTCTTTCCCCAGCTTTAACTAGGAATCCTCCCCATCCCTCTTTCCCCAGCTTTAACTAGGAATCCTCCCCATCCCTCTTTCCCCAGCTTTAACTAGGAATCCTCCCCATCCCTCTTTCCCCAGCTTTAACTAGGAATCCTCCCCATCCCTCTTTCCCCAGCTTTAACTAGGAATCCCTCCCCCATCCCCCATCTTTCCCCAGCTTTAACTAGGAATCCTCCCCATCCCTCTTTCCCCAGCTTTAACTAGGAATCCTCCCCATCCCTCTTTCCCCCCTCTTTCCCCAGCTTTAACTAGGAATCCTCCCCATCCCTCCCTTTAACTAGGAATCCCCCCATCCCTCTTTCCCCAGCTTTAACTAGGAATCCTCCCCATCCCTCTTTCCCCAGCTTTAACCCTCCCCATCCCTCTTTCCCCAGCTTTAACTAGGAATCCTCCCCATCCCTCTTTCCCCAGCTTTAACTAGGAATCCTCCCCATCCCTCTTTCCCCAGCTTTAACTAGGAATCCTCCCCATCCCTCTTTCCCCAGCTTTAACTAGGAATCCTCCCCATCCCTCTTTCCCCAGCTTTAACTAGGAATCCTCCCCATCCCTCTTTCCCCAGCTTTAACTAGGAATCCTCCCCATCCCTCTTTCTCCAGCTTTAACTAGGAATCCTCCCCATCCCTCTTTCTCCAGCTTTAACTAGGAATCCTCCCCATCCCTCTTTCCCCAGCTTTAACTAGGAATCCTCCCCAACCCTCTTTCTCCAGCTTTAACTAGGAATCCTCCCTGGTGGTGATTTAGATAAATTGTTTTTCATTAAAGCCAATAAACAGACTGCGGACACTGTGCCAGTTTTGTTCTTTAAAAAAATATGTTTCTTCGATTTTTTTGTAGTTCACCTCACCTTCGAATTTTGCCATTGTCATTGCCCTCACGTCTACTTCTCCCAGTGTCTTAGGGCCTTGTCACATGTAATTAAATAGTGTCTAACGTCAGGTCTAATACATTTCTCATAATATTGTATTAAGCGACAGCATTTATTATGAGTGGAAAATGTATTTCACCTTGCATTTTTTATTCTTCTGTAAGGACCTTTCTCTCTGTCTCACCACTGAGAGGGGAAAGTACAAATGTTAGAGGTCCTTGAAGGGTCTGGGTGGATCAGTGTTTCTTCACCACTATACAGGGAGACACTGAACATTTCTCAGCTCTCTAATAATCATTTAGGCGAGTCCTTTTCAACCAGGCTCCCTTTATATTTACTGTAATACATTTCTTATTAAGACATATCTCTATTGAGGGCTTGTTGTATAGCTGTGTGTATAGCTGTACTCTGTATATCTCCTGTATCACTGTTGCATTTATTGCAAGGTGCAATATTACACTTTATATGTTGAGAGTAAAAGGAATTGAAGTCTGGGAATGTATTAATTAATGGCCAAAGATGATTCATCTTAAACCAACCTGATTTAACTTCCTGCACGGTAAATATTATTTGCCATGTGACATAATCAATAATAAACCCTATTTAAACATAATTTATCTTACAAAATGTAGAAATATATATTGGACAAATACCATAACTGGACTAAAACCGTTCTCATAACCCATCTCTCAGTAGATTGAATACAATTCCTTCAGAGATTGTTTATGCGGATCCATATGGGCTTGTCCATCTGTTCCTGAATCAGTTTAACAGGCACTAAGTTCCACGAGGGGAGGTTACGTTACAGCTCACATCATCTTCAATAACTTTCACGTCATCAAATATACCATCGCATCGCCGGGTAATTAAGATTTTGCTCCACATCCACTTGCCAATTGATCTCCCGGGAATAAAGAGGAGTGAGGCTAGTTACAAAGCTTAGATCAATACAGGTTGGAGGGATAACCTCAGCATGTTATCTGCTGATGTTCAGCTAGTTGCTGTGAGTCCAGCTAATCATCAAGCGAGGAGTGCGATAGTCAATGCTGTGTTGTTTGAGGGGCTGAAGCTTGCTGTTGGACGGTGCTTGAGCTATCTGCTGACCACAAACGAGGGGAGGAGCGGAGGAGAGGATTTCTCAGAAGCAGAATAATCTTGTCAAACCCAGATCAATTGCGACCTATCTGTGAGTGAGCAGTCTGTAGGGAAGGTGTAAAAAGGCTCAATTCTAGTGAATTGGGACATCACTCTAGATACAACCATAGAAATAGAATGTCTATTCATTCTATGTCTCTTAATTCTATTCATACGTCGAGAATGCTAGACTCTTCCTTATTATCAGTGGCTGTGAGTCAAACCGTGCAGAAGACCTCGGAATAAGGCTGAACATGCATAAAGACAATTCATGATGGGTGTTTTCTTCACAAGCGTGAAGATAAATGTCAGCACCATTATTCAAATCTATTATCTGCTCCTTGAAAGGTCAAGCCTCTGTGTCTTTTTACCTTTAGACAACATGAGGATAGAGTCGGTGACGTTAACAGAATATTGTTGCGTGGAAACCAATCGATTGTAATGCTATATTCACGTGGGAGAAAAAAACACACCCGTGAGGCATTAAATACACAAACATATTGTCATGGTGATTTAAGGGTCATTACTGCCTCATCTCAACAGATATAGAGATAATCCTTGTGGTGTTTTTCCCATGCTACACACACATGTTATGCTTGGCCACTGGAATGCAATGAGGAGAAAACGTCCCAGCTTATCCAGTAGAGAGTTGCACTCATCCATCGATTATGAGATAAGAGATAAGGTGAGGAGGATCGTGGGTCGGTTGAAGCCAGAGGTCAATAGTGATTGTCTACAAAACATGGCCCTGATGAGGGCATCTGGACATCATAGGATCTCGTGACTAGCTTCTACTACAATGTAATTCCCTAACTGGGGTAAAGAAAACTACAGATCCGCAGTCTATCACCATAAAAGGGAGATGATAGGTCCCTTGCAGCAAATCTGCTGCCTGTCCACGTATCTTGTGTGTCTTTGGATTGGTTAGCCTATATCCCTGTACCTGGGAAATATGCTGAATGGGCATAAACTACCTTCAACTAGACTATAGGGTCTATCACTAAGTCCGGCCGGCCAGTGGGAAAATAGTCACAGGGCCAGACCTAGGTATTACTGAGTTCAAGGCTGACCTGGGTTAAGTCCATCAGCTCGGTATCCCACAAACCATCTCTTTCCATGGAGGGATTTTCTGGGTCAGCGCTAGTGATCTATGGACTGATTTGACTCTTCGGGAGGCCCAGAAAGCCAGCTGGGGCCCTTTTCCCTTCACATTACCAACAGAGAAAAGTTTATTCATGGACGGTTTGCTAGTGACCGACCTTAACATGACCCTTAGAAAGTTTTCAGGAGAGACTGAGACACCTGTGTTATAATGTGGAAAAGATGGTCTGCTTCCCAGAATAAAAATAAACTTTGCTCAGAGAAGATGCACCTACTTTTTTCAATTAGTTTTGCTTCAGCATTTATCTACAAAACAACAAGATTCTTTCTTGAATATGTTCTGTCTTTCGAAAAGGTATTTTTTGGTCTCTGTGTTGTGTCATGGTAAATGTCCTGAGGCCATAACTACAGTATGAGTAAGTGTTTCTTGCTAGCAAAACATTTAAAAGCTTGAAAGAAAATATTTATTCAAACCATATTTATTTGAGTCTACCGTCTAACCTTCACTTCGAGTTAACATTTGATTTGATCAGAAATAACAATTAGTGGCAGCAGAGAATGGACAATGAACAATTCAGTTCCAGTTAACTCAACTAAATGTAATTAAGTCTTAGTCAGTTATGTGTTATTGAAAATCACTCTTTTGAAGTTTGTCTTACCTTTCTCTTGTTGGATGGACAGACATACAGGTAACTCAGCACAGTCTTAGATCCCACTTTGTCATTCATCCTCTCATAGGTGGATCCATAGTCTGTTGATCTGTAAATTAAAAAAATATCTTTAGACTGAGATAAATACAGACAAGACAGGCAGTTCAATGTATAGACAGACAGACATACAGACTTATAGACAGTGGTTATTTACCGACACCTGCTTCCAACCACAACCACATCTTAAGGTAGGTTTCTGACCTAGTTAAATAATCTTGGCTTTGAACCACGTCATGTGAAATAGCCTTGTTATTGTACACCTTGGCTCTCTCACCCTTATAACTTCAGGAATCTAGGGTGCTCGAGGGCCTTTGATCCTATAACATGCAAACTAAATATACAACCAAGTTGCACAGAGCAAAAACCATTCCTGTGTTATAACACCAGCATAATAACCAGTCATTGATAGGTGCTAATGGAAACCATTCACAGATGCCTGGGGGCCCAACACCTTTAGTAATTTATGACTACCTTGAAATGAAATATGACGAATGCAAAAACAGGTGGATGTGCCCGGAATCCAAGAAGCTGGAATAATTTAGCAATACAAAATGAGCTGTTAGCTAACTCCAGAGCAGAGCACACTCCCCTTTGCCTTTCCAGTCTCCAAAGTGCCCTTTCGGTGGTAGTAAACTTTTTTCCCCCCACTCAATTTTCTGTTGGTTTTATACACATTTTGTTATTGTAGTTCTGAATCCCGCAATCATCTTTAAATTCTCAGCCAAGCTTCAGAACCAAAAGTTTGCACGTCTTGATTGTTGACCAATGACCAGTCATCAGCATTGGAGCACAAAGGTGGACACACATAACCAAATTTGTGATCAAAAATAAAAACAGAGTAGATCTACGTTTATCATCAATATAAAATCCCTTTTAGAGATTTACTACTGACTCACTTTTTCCAGAACAGGCTACGTGGTGATTTGATTGATTTGATTGATCTAATTTCATATTTCAGAAAGGCCAAGTTTGGGTGCCTATTGGCTATAAACAGAGTATACCAAACATTAGGAATGCCTTCCTAATATTGAGTTGCCCTCCCCCTCAAAACAGCCTCAATTTGTTGGGGCATGGACTCTACAAGGTGTCGAAAGCGTTCCATAGGGATGCTGCCCCATGTTGACTCCAATTCTTCCCACAGTTGTGTCAAGTTGGCTGGATGTCCTTTGGGTGATGGACCATTCTTGATACACCCTGGAAATTGTTGGGCAAGAAAACCCCAGCAGCCTTGCAGTTTTTGACACAAACCGGTGCATCTGGGTCCTACTACTGTACCATACCCCATTGAAAGGCACTTCTATTTTTTTCTCTTGATCATTCCCCATCAGAATAACACACATACACAATCTCAATTGTCTCATGGCTTAACAATCGTTTTAAAGTCTCCTCCCCTTCATCTACACTGATTTGAAGTGGATTTAACAAGTGACATCAATAAGGGATCATAGATTTCACCTGGATTCACCTGGTCAATCTGTGTAATGGAAAAAGCAGTTGTTTGTAATGTTTTATACACTCAGTGTATGTCTAAAGATAAACAGCTCTAACATTGCACTGCTTTCAATATTATGGGATGAAGACTGTCATTTTATCATGACATTTGTGAGGAATAACAGCTTCAACCAGGAAGCACTCTGCTGCCCTCCAACGTGATGGAATGGTGCAGACAGACATGTTTTCCTTATGATCCTGTAACCTTACAAAATAGTCTGTATTATTTTGCTTGCTCTGGACACCAGAGTAGTGACACTATACAGTGGGGCAAAAAAAGTATTTAGTCAGCCACCAATTGTGCAGCTCTTTGGTCTTGGCCATAGTGGAGTTTGGAGTGTGACTGTTTGAGGTTGTGGACAGGTGTCTTTTATACTGATAACAAGTTCAAACAGGTGCCATTAATACAGGTAACGAGTGGAGGACAGAGGAGCCTCTTAAAGAAGAAGTTACAGGTTCGTGAGAGACAGAAATCTTGCTTGTTTGTAGGTGACCAAATACTTATTTTCCACCATAATTTGCAAATAAATTAATTAAAAATCCTACAATGTGATTTTCAGGATTTTTTTTCTCATTATGTTTGTCATAGTTGAAGTGTACCTATGATGAAAATTACAGGCCTCTCATCTTTTTAAGTGGGAGAACTTGCACAATTGGTGGCTGACTAAATATTTTTTGGCCCCACTGTATATGATGCTGGCTGCTAACATAAATGACTTTCAGCTCAAAATGCAGGTGTAATACACAGTTTATTTCTGTAGCCTATCTGGTGTTTTGAAAAACGCTGTATAGACAGGCTACATTTCCGTGCTGATTGTGTGTGCATGTTCGCGTGAGTCTAAGAATAGCTACAATGTCCCTGTGATTACCTAATTATTTCAATCGGAAGACTGCAAAAAGTCCACACCGACTCAGCATTAACCCCATTCGGATGTGCTGTGCAATTTACAGTATGAGTGAGGAAAGACAAATGGGAAAGTATTCTTATTTTATAGATCTTCAGGTTCTTCTCCTCCTGATGGCGTAGTCGGCAGAGAGTAGTGCAGCTCTGCCAGTAATAGAGTATCGGTTTAAATTACAACAAGATCTTTCCTCATTCCAGTTCATCCCTGAGTGCTGGGGAGAGACGGTCACGATGATTACAAAGTAGAATAACGAGAGAGACAGACACTGCATGAGCTTCTACAGGATATTTTGTTTTTAAAGTGTTGGAGAATTGAATGGGTCGATGACTGATTGGAGAGGGAAATTTTATATGCAATGGGCCTCCCAGCACTAGGGAGCTCCCAATGGCTGCATTATGTTGTTTGATTCTTCTCATGTCCGCGGCAGGCAGGGACATTACAGCAAAGACACAGAATGCTGTCTGACTGAGTTGCTTGCCAAGTATAAATTGAAGAGATAGCAAGCTCCTGTGTGGTATTGTATGTAGACTATGAATCCATTTTACTTTTCACCACTTAGTTCTATCCTCAAGTACTAAGGCTCTGGTGTGAGAGTGTCACAGACAGACTGTACAATCAGACAGAAATGCAATCAATCAAACCTCCAAACCATAACGCTTCTTTCAGTTGGTCTGATTTCCAAGGCGCCTTTTTTGTTAATCCAAAACCTAGAATGAATACATATTCATGAGTGTCTGTGAGGAAGGACGCTGTACTCATATTTAGCATTCAATTGCGGTGTTTCAACCTGGCTACACCGCCTTGCAATAGGCACTTCTCTTCCTTCCTAATTTCTATTCAGTAATTTCTTCCTCATCAGCCCCTGTCCACCGAGACAGTTGTTTATCTGGTGTTTGGTGTTTAGGTTCGGGTCTGGATACAATGTGTTGAGGGAGAGTGAGACAGAGAGAGAGCCAGAAGCAGTGTTGTAAGTGAAGGGAGATTCTGAGAAAAAGACCAAACTTAATTTGACTTCAGAATTCCAATTCTGAGCGAAACATAGCTGAAGTTTCTTCAGCAGCACAGTAAAGAGCTAATACTCACTCTTGCTGTTGGAGTAGCAGTTTATAAAATATCACAATGCTTCCCAAGGCAACTGACACTAATGGGGTTTTGGCTTGCTGATGGAAGATAGCAGCAGTCTGAAATATTCTTTGACTATCAGAGAGGGGGTTAGGTACTGCAGTAGTTACACTGTCTGCTGTTGTTGTGTCTGCCTGTATTGAGGAAGAAACCCTGAGGTAGTGTGGATATTAGTGATGAAATGCTTTTACCGTGGTAAAGAAGTCAGTTCTTGAAGATAAATAAGAGTGCTTGAAGAATTTTAATCATCCATTCCATTTGTACACCGTTTGAGGCAAGAGAAAACGTCTCTCATATCCTAGAGTTAAACTCTCATATACTAGGAGATTCAATCCAATAACTTTCTTTTCCAAGCAATGAAAGGCAGTTGCTTCAGAATACAATATACCGACAGTGAAAGAGATTAGTATCTAAGTACTAAATAATATTGTTGTGTTAAAGTAAACACTGAGGGGTAAAATACAGTAAAAAGGTAAGACAGAGTGAGGCTAAATCTTGTTTGAAGATTCATGTCGAGATTATTCGTAAACACTAAAGCCATGCACCTCATACTGTAACGGATTTCCTCCTCTTCGTCTGAGGAGGAGTACGGATCAGACCAAAACGCAGCGTGGTAAATGTCCATATTGATTTATTCAAAAACACAACTGAACACTGGAACAAAATAATAAACGTGAAATATACAAAACCGAAACAGTACCGTGTGGCCCAAACACTCACACGGAAACAAACACCCACAAACCAAAAGTGAAACCCAGGCTACCTAAGTATGATTCTCAATCAGAGAAAACTAACGACACCTGCCTCTGATTGAGAACCATACTAGGCCGAACACAATAACCAACATAGAAAAACAAACAGACTGCCTACCCCAACTCACGCCCTGACCATACTAAAACAAAGAATAAAAGAACAGAACTATTGTCAGAACTTGACATATATTGCCGATTGCTGAATATGTAACATATACATATAACAGTCCAGGGAAATAACAGAATCCCGGATGTTTCTTCTCGGAAATCAAATCCCCCAGTCTTTCGATCAGGTTCCATCTTCCCTGACATAAAGTGAGGAGCTTTTTCATAACTAAATCAATTTCAGAGAGGTGTGAGATAGAGGGAGAAAACAATGTGCATGTTCCTTTATGAACATCAAATGAACAGTAACGACAACAACAAAAAATCAGTGACCAAAAATCACATTAGACATTGTTGTGAGGCTTTGCCAGATGGCTGCATGTATAGCAGAACATTTAAGTGGTTGGTCTGCAGAGGCACCGTGTGGAGACCAGGCTCTGGGGAGAGAGGAAAAAACCTTGTGCTTCAAATCCAAGAGTGGGACCAAACTCCCAAACCAAATCACCTCAGTCTGTCGTAACACACAATACAAAAAAAGATAAAGACTGGGGCGTTCAGGAGCGCAACTGACTCAGAGGTCCTATTCCTGTATTGATCCAGCAGGGAAACTAAAGGTTGGTGAGCTGTCTTGCACAGCTAGCTCACAACCTGACGCCTCTCTTGGTCTCTTGCATCTGACTTGGCTGGCCACTGACCAAACCAAAGAGTTAGTAACTGTGTGCCAGCATAACTAAGACACCAGACTCACTAGCCAGGGAGAAAAACTGGAAAACCTTATCCAAAAATTCTACCGGGGCCCAAAACTTTTACATGGTCGGGTTGTTTGTGTCAAATGTGGGGTTAACAAAAAGGAACAACTTTACCTGACATTGCAACTGTGAGAGAGAGATGAGAGAAAACAGGAAAGTTCATAGCTGAAAACCCAGATGCAAGATCAAGCCTTCAGGCACTAAACATGATCTTTCCTCTGATTGATATGCTTGAACATTATTCTGAACGTAGACGAAGCCCAGGCATCCAGTCTTAAAGGTTTCTGAACACAACATCTGAATCCACAGTGAAACATTTCTACGGCTATTGTTTGAGATATTACAGGTTATTTTTGTTCCTATCCAGACTGCAGGGGAATGATGGATGTAATATGGGTCCAAACACCAGATCCTAGACCCGATGAGTCAACTGTCTGTATGGATGCTGAGACCTCTGGACGACAAGGAAACTGAGAGTTTAGCGGCTGAGATTTGGTTGGCAGAGACACACCGCAATGGGCATGAATTACCATCATTGCTCTGATAGATATTGCTGGATAGCAGAGAGACTGTGGGGCCAGAGATCTTAATAAGAGACAGATGACGAGAGGTAATGTGAAAAGGTCATGCAATACCTGACTAAAAGGGGAAAAAGTGAATAGTTGACGGGAAATAGCTGACTTGAACTATTCAACACCCAAACTGATCTAACTCTTCATTATCATTCCTCATAGCAGATCACATTGTGAGATGCTGCAATAAAAAGTGTTTCAACTTCAAAAAGAAGAAAACCATCTCTACCTTCTTGAAAAACAAGTTAGAGAAGTGCAGTCAACACAGAGAATGTAGTAGAAAATGTTCTGCAGAGTCGGGGGCCCATAAAGAATCAGTTAACTGATAATAATGCCCACAGTAAAAGGGACTGTGATAGCACATTGTCTCAGGCTAATCTAAACCCTTAATATACACCATTAACAATCACATCTCCGGGACGAATCACAAGAGCCTCCCATCATCAAACTGCTGTCATTTTGAGTTCAGAGACAATAGCTGAGCTGAAAGTTTTGTGACGACTGTGAAAATCCATTCCGCTGGTGCGGATAGAAACAGAGCGAGAGAAAGAAAGAAAGGGAGAAGAAAATGAAGAGGGGGATAAAGACTGAAGAGAATGCGTCAGTAGAGGAAGGTGTCGAGAGCAAAGGCAGCAAATAAAGCTTTTAATAATATCTGCAGCCATCAGCATACCTTATCTCAGGAAGGGGACCAGCATTGTACAAGCTGTCAGTGTGTTTATCTGTTGGAACATATACACAACGTAGAGGCATTCAGACACACACACACACACTTCTCACCCCTAAGGGACACTAGCTGTAAAAGAATCTCTCCTCCATTGAAGCATAATTGAAAATAACTTTTGGAGAATTGACACATTAAGGGTACATAAAGATATTTGCAGGTGTTTGCCCGGAAGAGCACAGTGGATCATTGGTGAGAGACATGTAGGAGGGTGGAAACTCAAGTGTGAATGAATAATGGAGGGAAAAACATTCACATTTACAGACTGGGTCCAATCGGTGAGAGGAGATGTGTTTTTTCTTCTTTATCTCAACACTTGGAGTGACCTTGAAAAATGAGAAACAGGCAACAGAGACAGGAAGAGGAAATATGAAACAGTCCACGTGTGAAACAGAACAACAACAGCAGGAACAGTGAAATGTGTCTGATGCACAAACAGATTCACTAAACCATCTAGGCTCTCTGGCTTTCAGATAATAAACTAGGAAGTCAAAGAATATTCCCACTGTGGGAAATGAAGATGTTCGATAAGAACCAAGGTACTGTAGGTACTGTATAGCTATTGCAGGTAGCCTGGAGGTTTACAGCATTGGGAAAGGTCGCTGGTTCGAATCCTGGAGCCGACAAGATGAGAAATCTGTTGCTGGGCCCTTGATCAAGGCACTTAACCCAAATTGCTCCAGGGGCGCTGGGCAATAGTGACCCTGGCCATAACCCCACTCCCTGTGGGTGTCTCAAGGGGAGTTGGGATATGCAAGAAACACATTTCCATGACACACTTGTAACAGGACAAATATAAGCACCCCCTAAATGTATTATTATTATTCTTCAAGTGTTACTGAGCAGAGTGGTGGAGAAAAGGTATGAGACAGGAATGTTTCAATCTCCCAATGTACCTAACAAGGAACTGTATGCACATAACGAAATAAGAGTGAGCACAAGATACAGCATTTGTCATAAGTTATTTGACACAGGGGGAAAAACGAGAACGTTTACATTTCACAAATCATACTTTTATGGCACTTTGATCAAGTTACTGGACACAGGGGAAAACAACTATGAGACATGAAAGTTTAAATCTCACTATGGACCAAAGTCATTCTTTCATGGTACTTTTATCATGGCCTTCACGGCATGTTTGCGTGTCATTACTTTCATTCACAAATGCACTATTGAAGTGCTGTGAAGAACTATAGTGGAAGAAACACTGACATTTGGAGGATGTTTTTAAGTGACCTCACATACTGTCTCGTTGATACCTCTGTCACGTTCAACATTCCTCTTTCACTCCTGACTGTGCATCTTCAAGCGTCTTAGCTTGACCTCGTGTTCTCCCCTGTTCTCCACATTCCACAAAGCTCTTTTCCAGAACAAGTCTTTCAATAAACATATAAAAGTTTGAGATTCCCCCTCCAGGCGTGATTATTTCTGCACGAGGGTGAAGAGAGCGTTTTAGGTCACACCGAGACAAATCCACTAGCGAGTCAGCGACATCCGCCTTTTTCCCGCTCATCGCCGAGCATCTCCACTGACCTGAAACGCAATGGTGTTGACTCATTGTGTGGTCACCTCAGAACCTCTTTCTGCCTGACAACACCCTAACACGTGCTCTGCCCTTTCCTCACAATGAATTAAGGTTGTTGTGTGTGACTTGGTGGAGTCACGCTCGGGTCAGGGCACAGCAGCAGTTTTTCGGGTATAATCTTTAGGTGGGACCTTTGCTCTGGCTATGCGGATACGGCACGAGCACAACTGATTCCCCTTCATTATTTACAACTAGAGGAAGCTGAGGCCAGTAGATTAAATTACGTTTTTCATGTTCTTATGTAATGTACAGGTAACAGCCAAAATAGTGGATACATTTGAGTAAATAAGGGACACAAAGTCTATTGAAAGCAGGTGTTTCCACACAGGTGCTTCCACACACTTTTTCCGTGTGCACTTTAGCTTTAGCGATGATTGTACGCAATCTTGCCAGGCTTTCCAAAGCCATGTCATAATGAATGAGGGGCCACAAACACACTCTTGATTTACAGTGCATTCTGAAAATATTCAGGCCCCTTCCCCTTTTCTCTCTATTGTTTATACAACTAATGTAAGGGCAGGACATGAGACAGGAGTCAAAACTAACATGGGCGTTGTTTCATGCATTTTACAGGACAAAACATTCCAAGCATTCCAATGTACGTAGAGGGGGGTGATGCAGGTGCCCTAAAAGGACAAACTACAATATCAATGCATAACAGTTACATTACAGGCTTATTCTAAAATTGATTAAATACATTTTGTCCCCTCATCAATCTGCACACACTAATCCACAATTACAAAGTGAAAACTAGTTTATAATTTTTTTGCAAATGTATTACAAATAACAAACAGAAATACCTTATTTTCATAAGTATTCAGTCCCTTTGCTATGAGCTCAGATAGAGCCTGTATTCATTGATCATCCTTGAGATGTTTCTACAACTTGAAACATTTATTTGATTGGACATGATTTGCAAAGGCACACACATGCATATATAAGGTCCCACAGTTGACAGTGCATCTCAGAGCAAAAACAATTCCATGCGTTCAAAGGAATTGTCCGTAAAGCTCCGAGACAGGATTGTATTAAGACACAGATCTGGAAAAGGGTACCAAAATGTGTCTGCAGCCTTGAAGGTCCCTAAGAACACAGTGGCCTCAATCATGAAAGAAATTTGGAACCGCCAAGACTCTTCCAAAAGCTGTCTGCCTGGCCAAACTGAGCAATCGGAAGGGAATGGGCCTTGGTGAGGGAGGTGACCAAGAACCGAATGGTCACTCTTATAGAGCTCCAGAGCTCCTCTGTGGAGATGGAAGAACCTTCCAGAAGGACAACCATCTCTGCAGAGCTCAACCAATCAGGCTTTTATAGTAAGAAAGAAGATTCAACTCTTTGGCCTGAATGCCAAGTGTCACATCTACAGGAAACCTGGCACCATCCCTATGGTGAAGCATGGTGGTGGAAGCATCATGCTGTGGGGATATTTTACAGCGTCAGGGACAGGCAGACAAGTCAAGATCGAGGGAAAGAGGAACGGAGCAAAGTACAGAGAGATCCTTGATGAAAACCTGCTCCTGAGCGCTCAGACTGGGATGAAGGTTCACCATCCAACAGGACAACGACCTTAAGACAAAAAAGGAGAACTCTCAGAGAGAGTGAAAGTGAGAGGAAGCAATATCCCTTTTACATCCTTTGTCTGTTTCCTCCTTCTTCCTCTCTATAAGTAGTTTCAAAGCCAATATTATGGAAACATATAACTCAGAAATGAGGAGATGGGCTGAGTTGATCTGAATGAGGAAGTAAAGAAAAATCTTCCCAAAACTTCAGGAAGAGAAGGGTGAAGAAGTAACATTCTGACTCATCTTTTTCATTGAAATGGATAATGTTGTTTTCCAGGCCAGGTTCACAGGGATCTGATAAGTCTGGCTGGCATTGAGGCAGTTCTTCTTGTTCTCTCTTGACACATCCCTGTCACTGTCACGCCCTGACCTGAGTATTCTTTGTTTTCTTTATTGTTTTGGTTAGGTCGGGGTGTGACATGGCTGATGTATGTGTTTTTGTACTGTCTTGGGGTTTTGTAGGTTAATGGGGTTGTTTTCATCTAGGTGTTTATATATGTCTATGGTTGCCTAGATTGGTTCTCAATTAGAGGCAGGTGTTTATTGTTGTCTCTGATTGGGAACCATATTTAGGCAGCCATCTTCTTTGGGTATTTCGTGGGTTATTGTCTATGTGATGTTGCATGTTTGCACTCGGTGGGTTAAGCGGTCACGGTCATTTTGTTTGTTTAGTGTACTTTGTGCTATTTTCGTCTTACATTAAAAGTATGGATTCACATCACGCTACGCTTTGGTCTCCTCACTACGACGTTCGTGACAGTCACCTTCTCTCAGTCCCCGGAATATTCTCAGAACTCTGTCACAGAGTTTGCAAAAGTCCATCCATAATCAAAATGGCATCCATGACAGCTCTGTGGTTTCACTATCATGTGGTAGGGGCAATTGGTAGGCAAACTAAAAACAACACACACACACGTAGGCCCACATCAACAGCAAGCAACCACAGGCAACCAATCAGGACCCCTAACAACAGTTGTCAGAAAGTAGCCTTTCTTGTAGTATTTATGTCAGAAACCCAGTGGTTTACTCAAGACTTCTAAGGCCACACACTGCATGACTTGTAGGCCAGATAGAATACAAAACATTGCATTATCATGTCTGAGGCAACATGTACAGTACTGTCTGCATGCATGGGTCAGTGTACAATTTGTACTAGTACACACTGGCCTGTACATGGACTTAGAATGGACTTAGTTAGAAACCCCAAAACAAACCTAGTATCACAACAATGAGGTAGAGGGTCGTAGAGATCGAATGACAACTTCTGTGCCACACGAAAAAAACAATCAATTAAAGTCACGCTCAAGAGGATCAATCATTTAGCCTTTATTTCCGACACGTGGTGATATTTTAACCTGATAACCACAAACAAAACCGAGAGCTGCGGATTTAAAAGGAGCCGCTCTTGAGTTGCATTTGTGTTGAAAACGTGTAATATAAGCCTGCTGGCGGTTAGAGCTGGTGATGAAATCCAGCCATTTACTCTTATGACAGAATGTAAATTAGAGTGTGCTTCAGGATATGGGTGGAAACCCCAGAGTATGCAATTAAAAGGGTTGAATTTAAATATTGAGAGAAAGGAGCTACATAAATAACCTCTTCTATAATAGAATAAGTGATTCGTGTAACAGACACCAGGAAATGGGAGGGGAGAAGGATGTGCCCATTGAAATTACTAGAAATCCCATATGGAGAGCAAACCTGTGAGTGTTTTTCATAGCAGTTTCACTGTAAAACGGAAGATGTAGATATTGTTTATCAAGGGATTCTTTCAAATCGTTACAATGCCATGTACTAAAGCCTATCTGTTGACGCAAAGGACGATGTTGGCAAATCCTATGTTCTGAGCCGAGTCCAGGATGACATCTGCTCATGAATAATCTAGATTGAGCAGCTTTGATATGAAATATACTGTATGGGCCTTGACTTGAGGATAACACAATATGATAAACATAGATATTCTACAATATATGAGAATCGATCAGAAAACCTATAACGTCAGATGTTGAAATTAATAACATAATCAGATCTCAGTCAGAGGCCTTTTCTGAGACTTCCTACTTGAGGAAGTATTGGATTCCAATAAAAAAGTTCTATAGCGCCTCTGGGGTTTTCAGGTAACGTCCAAGTCCAATTGTAATAGATCAGAGACATCAGGTAGGTCCCCTTCTCTCTGCGACACAGGCCTTATCAGCCAGCCTCTGAGTGAGTGAGTTTAGCAAAATTATGTAATTTGAAAGGTTGTCACTCCTCACCCCTGCCTGACCCCACAGTGGCACATTTGGGAGTGGGGGATGGGGGGAAGGAGGGTTTAAATGGGAAGGGAGAGATGGAAGGGATGGCCCAGATTAACCTTTCTCTTTCTGTCTTTCTCTTTCTTGTCTTTCTCTCTGTATATTCTGTCTTGCTCATCTCTCACTTTTCTCTCTCTCTCTCTGCCCCTATTCCGCTGTTTGACTGCAGGGAAATCCTCTCCGCTCCAAATCACTAGATGTTATATTCAGAAGACCTGCACGTCTAGTCAGCCAGAGCTTTGTTCAGAGTATATACCCTTCAGCATGGCACTGATGCCTTCTGACTTCCTCGTACAGTAGCCACCTTTTTCTCAGTAGACACGGCAGCTTATCTGATAGCAGCCTACCCAGACATTTTAAAGGTTTTCTTTCTTTCTCGGGACATTTAATTGACACACTCTAATTCACAGCAGGAGAGCTTTGAACTGTGATACATTTCAGCTGGGAAAGTATTCATGGAAATGTGTGACAGAGACTCACTAAAACAAATGCCCATAATGCCCATAAATGTTGTATTATACAGTACACTTAGTTTCACAATTACACAATTAATCTAACCTTCTAACCTAACAATACCACTGCACACTTCTCACAATATTAAATAATTACCAGACTCAATATCCATTGAATTCGACATCCACTTTTACAGTGCAAATCCCATTTCAGATCATTATTATATTGCATGTCACTTTTATTAACACTAATTCCTGTCAGTTATCATCATATGACTTCACCTTACAGCACATCATTCAATCAAGCGTCTAATGAGGGGGTGGAGAGGGAAGAGGAGCGAGGAGCATGCTTACATTATCAGATGGAGCGACAATTGCACAAGGAAAAACCATACAAACCAGACTTATCAGATTTCTGTCAGTCTTATTTTCATCTGAATTTCTCTCTGAAAACCTCCTCATAAAAGAAGGCTGGATGTGTTTTGTGTTCTGAAGAGAGGTATTAACCTTAAAATCCCATAGCTACATACAGATACATACAAAATAATTTGCGTTGCCGGCGCTACACAAAACGCAGAAATAAAATATAAAACATTCATTACCTTTGACAAGCTTCTTTGTTGGCACTCCTATATGTCCCATAAACATCACAATTGGGTCTTTTTTTTTATTAAATCGGTCCATGTATACCCAAAATGTCCATTTATGAAGACCGTCAGATTCAGGAAAAAACTCTGTTTCAAAACGCAACGTAATTTTTTTTAATTAAAAAAGTTGCCTATAAACTTTGACAAAACACTTCAAACGATTTTTGTAATCCAACTTTAGGTATTAGTAAACGTTAATAATCAATAATCAATCAATAATCAATAATCAATCAATCAATAAGCAAATCGGCAGGGTAGCCTAGTGGTTAGAGCGTTGGACTAGTAACCGAAAGGTTGCAAGTTCGAATCCCCGAGCTGACAAGGTACAATTCTGTCCTTCTGCCCCTGAACAGGCAGTTAACCCACTGTTCCTAGGCCGTCATTGAAAATAAGATTTTGTTCTTAACTGACTTGCCTGGTTAAATAAAGGTAAAAAATAAATTAAATTAAAAATTAAAAATTGATCACGGAGCGATCTGTATTCAATAGCAGCAAATCATGGACGATTTTCTCTCTTCCATAACTTCCACCAGTGTACTCAATGACAGGAAGTGCCTATTTCTCATTTCACCAAGGATTAACTTCAACCCAATTCCCAACACTGGCGACATCGTGCGGAAGCTGTAGGAACTGTAAACTGGACCGTATCTATTTTCTCTTGCCATAGACAATACAGAGACTGGCGGAGTGATATTTTTTTTTGTTTTTTGTGAACAGATTTCCTTGGGGTGTGCCTGCAACAGACGTTCTGTTATAGCCACAGACATGATTTAACCAGTTTTAGAAACTTCAGAGTGTTCTCCATCCACACATACTAATCATATGCATATACTATATTCCTGGCATTAGTAGCAGGACGTTGAAATTTTGCGCGATTTTTAACAAAAAGCTGAAAAAATTCACACGCTCCTTAACTCTTGATACTCCCCATCCCGGATCCGGGATCGTGAATAAAGCCTCAGGCTCACTAGCATAACGCAACGTTAACGATTTCTGAAAATCGCAAATAAAATGAAAATAATGCGCCTGGTCTTGTAGCCCATTCCAGCCTTGTGTAGGTCTACAATCTTGTCCCTGACATGCTTGGAGAGGTCTTTGGTCTTGGCCATGGTGGAGAGTTCGGAATCTGATTGATTGCTTCTGTGGACAGGTGTCTTTTATACAGGTAACAAACTGAGATTAGAAGCACTCCCTTTAAGAGTGTGCTCCTAATCTCAGCTCGTTACCTGTATAAAAGACACCGGGGAGACAGAAATCTTTCTGATTGAGAGGGGTCACATACTTATTTCCCTCATTAAACCAGTTAAGGCTATGCACAATACTGCCCCCTTTGGAGGAATTGCATGCCCATAGTAAACAGAAAACAAATCTGGCCATAAATTGCTAATATATGCATATAATAATTATTATTGAATAGAAAACACTCTAAAGCTTCTAAAACCGTTCGAATTATGTCTATATGTAAAGCAGAACTCACAGGGCAGCCATGCTCCCAAACTCGCTCTCTCATCAGGAAAGTTACCCCAACTTTGACGTCATCGCCCGCACCCTTCCCAACCAGCTACGGATCTGGGATCAGTTTCTGTGTCTTCAGCGTGCTGGGTTCTTTCAATGGGGCGCGTAATGAAGAAAATCCCTCGAGCTTTGACCGGTTGGCGGGCAAAATACTCAAGTGTCACGAGAATTTAGCTGCGCTTCAGGGCGCAATTGAAGACACGGCACTCTTTTTTCCACATCATCTGAGGAGAGTTGCGTTCTTTTGTTTGAATCTCCAATTGTTTTGTACGTTAATAACATCCTAAAGCTTGATTCTGCACTTAGTTTGACCAGTGTAATTTTGAAGTTTTGATGCGCAACTATTCATGATCAGAAGTCCTTTTTGGTGCATTTCACCTGAAGCTGTTAGCATATGCTAATATAAAGACACACGAACTGAAACCAAACGTTATATTAGGTAAGTATGACTCCTTCCACTACATTCTGATCGAAGACCATCAAAGGTAAGGGAATATTTATGTTGTAATTTTGTATTTCTGTTGACTCCAACATAGCAGAGAAATATTGCTTATGTCTGAGCGCCGCCTCAGAATATTGCCTAGTGAACGAATTCTGTAACGTTAAAAATAAATGTAACACAGCGGTTGCATTAAGAAGCAGTGTATCTTTCTAACTATATGTAGAACATGTATATTTAGTCAAAGTTTATGATGTGTATTGCTGTTATCTGGCGTTATCTGGCGGAGCTATCTTTAATATCTCCGGACATTTCTGTAGCATTTTTTGAACATGGCTCAATGTAAACGGAGATTTATGGATATAAATGGCATATTATTGAAAAAAACATAAATGTACTGTGTAACATGTCCTATTACTGTCATCTGATGAAGATTTTCAAAAGGTTAGTGAATTATTTTTCTTTTAATCCTGCGTTTGTGATTGTGCTTTTTGCTTGACAATGTGGCTACATATTGTATGTGTCCTAGTGGTGGTTTGATATACATATGTGCTATGTTTTTGCCGTAAAACATTTTAGAAATCTGACTCGCTGGGTAGATGAACAAGGTGTTTATCTTTCATTTGAGCAATCGGACTTGCTAATGTGTGGAGGTTAAATATTTCTAAGAATATCTTTGCATTCTGTGCTCCATCTTTTGAGTTGAGCTTGGGGGGGTGCCCTTGGGGAACGTGTACCGTGAAGGCGTTAAAATGCAAATCTTTTTATAACATTTTTAACATGCGTTTTTCTGGATTTTTGTTGTTGTTATTCTGTCTCTCACTGTTCAAATAAACCTACCATTAAAATTATAGACTGATCATTTATTTGTCAGTGCGAAAAGGCACAAAATCAGCAGGGGATCAAATAATTTTTCCCCTCACTGTATTCACCCCCTTTGCTAAGAAGCCACTAAGATATGGTACAACCAATTACCTGAAGTCAAAAAAGTAGTTACATAAAGTCCACCTGTGTGCAATTTAGGTGTCACATGATCTCAATATATATACACTTGTTCTGAAAGGCCCAGGGTCTGCATCACCACTACACAAGGGGCACCACCAAGCAAGCGGCCCCATGGAGACCAAGGAGCTCTCCAAACAAGTCAGGGACAAAGTTGTGGAGAAGTACAGATCAGGGTTGGGTTATTGAAAAATATCAGAAACTTTAAACATCCCACAGAGCACCATTAAATCCATCATTAAAAATGGAAAGAAAATGTCAGCACAACAAACCTGCAAGAGAGGGCCGCTCACAGACCAGGCAAGGAGGGCATTAATCAGAGAGGCAACAAAGAGACCAAAGACAACCCTGAAGGAGCTGCAAAGCTACAGAACGGAGAGTGGAGTATCTGTCCATAGGACCACTTTAAGCCGTATACTCCACAGAGTTGGGCTTTATGGAAGAGTGGACAGAAAAAAATATTGCTGAAAGAAGAAAATAAGCAAACACGTTTGGAGTTCGACAAAAGGTACTCTGGTCAGATGAGACTAAAATGTAGCTTTTTGGCCATCAAGGAAAATGCTATATCTAGCGCAAACCCAACACCTCTCATCACCCCGAGAACGCCATCCCCACAGTGAAGCATGGTGGTGGCAGCATCATGCTGTGGGGATGTTTTTCATCGGCAGGGACTGTGAAACTGGTTAGAATTGAAGGTATGATTGATACATGGCGCTAAATAAAGGGAAATTATTGAGTGAAACCTGTTTCAGTCTTCCAGAGATTTGAGACTGTGATGGAGGTTCACCTTCCAGCAGGACAATGACCCTAAGCATACTGCTAAAGCATAACTCGAGTGATTTAAGGGGAAACATTTGAATGTCTTGCAATGGCCTAGTCAAAGCCCAGACCTCAGTCCAATTGAGAATCTGTGGTATGACTTAAAGATTGCGGTACACAAGCGGAACCCATCTACCTTGAAGGAGCTGGAGCAGTTTTGCCTTGAAGAATGGGCAATTATCCCAGTGGCTAGATGGGATAGAGACATACCCCAAGAGACTTGCAGCTGTAATTGCTGCAAAAGGTGCCTCTACAAAGTATTGTAGTGAATAGTTATGAATGGTCAAGTTTTCTGTCTTTTGTCTTATTTCTTGTTTGTGTCACAATAAAAAATATTTTGCATCTTCAAAGTGGTAAGAATGCTGTGTAAATCAAATGATACAAATCTTTTAAAATCTATTTTAATTCCAGGTCATAAGGCATCAAAATAGGAAAAATGCCAATGGGGTGAATGCTTTTGCAAGCCACTGTACCGATGATCCACCTCTGATTTACTGACCCCTGCCTGCCTCTATTGCCTGCCCCTGTTGGAATATTAAACCATTGTTTAATGGTTGAATTCAAGACATTTAAGCAGCCTATAAATCATTGTTTTTGAAACCAGTGGACAGCCAGTGAAAAATGCACACTTGCAACAGCTGCATTTTGTGGATCCAAGCCTATGGAATAAAAGTGGGGCTTTTAATGCTCCATCTAATTCATGCTGATAAAAAAAAAATCCAAAGGCCTGATAGATACATGCTCAAACTCGGCACCCTTTTGATAGACTTGAAGGGGGAATCTGTAGTTGCAACTACAGATCGTGTGACAGTTATCCATTGATTCTTGAAGAATATAACTTATAAATGCCTCATGAGATTAGTTCAACTGTCACACTCCATGAGAACCCAAAATATAAGCTTCAAATCAAATCAAATCATATTTTATTTGTCACATACACATGGTTAGCAGATGTTAAAGCAAGTGTTGCGAAATGCTTGTGCTTCTAGTTCCGACAATGCAGTAATAACCAACAAGTAATCTAACTAACAATTCCAAAACTACTGTTTTATACACACAAGTGTAACGGGATAAAGAATATGTACATAAAGATATATGATTGATTGATGGTACAGAGCAGCATAGGCAAGATACAGTAGATGGTATTGAGTACAGTATATGCATATGAGATGAGTATGTAAACAAAGTGGCATAGTTAAAGTGGCTAGTGATACATGTATTACATAAAGATGCAGTAGATGATATAGAGTACAGTATATACGTATACATATGAGATTAATAATGTAGGGTATGTAAACATTATATTAGGTAGCATTGTTTAAAGTGGCTAGTGATATATTTTACATAATTTCCCATCAATTCCCATTATTAAAGTGGCTGGAGTTGAGTCAGTGTGTTGGCAGCAGCCACTCAATGTTAGTGGTGGCTGTTTAACAGTCTGATGGCCTTGAGATAGAAGCTGTATTTCAGTCTCTCGGTCCCAGCTTTGATGCACCTGTACTGACCTCGCCTTCTGGATGATAGCGGGGTGAACAGGCATTGGCTCGGATGGTTGTTGTCCTTGATTATCTTTATTGCCTTCCTGTAACATCGGGTGGTGTAGGTGTCCTGGAGGGCAGGTAGTTTGCCCCCGGTGATGCGTTGTGCAGACCTCACTACCCTCTGGAGAGCCTTACGGTTGTGGGCGGAGCAGTTGCCATACCAGGCGGTGATACAGCCCGCCAGGATGCTCTCGATTGTGCATCTGTAGAAGTTTGTGAGTGCTTTTGGTGACAAGCCGAATTTCTTCAGCCTCCTGAAATTGAAGAGGCGCTGCTGTGCCTTCTTCACGATGCTGTCTGTGTGGGTGGACCAATTCAGTTTATCTGTGATGTGTATGCCGAGGAACTTAAAACTTACTACCCTCTCCACTACTGTTCCATCGATGTGGATAGGGGTGTGTTCCCTCTTCTGTTTCCTGAAGTCCACAATCATCTCCTTAGTTTTGTTGACGTTGAGTGTGAGGTTATTTTCCTGACACCACACTCCGAGGGCCCTCACCTCCTCCCTGTAGGCCGTCTCGTCGTTGTCGGTAATCAAGCCTACCACTGTTGTTTTGTCCGCAAACTTGATGATTGAGTTGGAGGCGTGCGTGGCCACGCAGTCGTGGGTGAACAGGGAGTACAGGAGAGGGCTCAGAACGCACCCTTGTGGGGCCCCAGTGTTGAGGATCAGCGGGAAGGAGATGTTGTTGCCTACCCTCACCACCTGGGGGCGGCCCGTCAGGAAGTCCAGTGCCCAGTTGCACAGGGCGGGGTCGAGACCCAGGGTCTCGAGCTTGATGACGAGCTTGGAGGGTACTATGGTGTTAAATGTCGAGCTGTAGTCGATGAACAGCATTCTCACGTAGGTATTCCTCTTGTCCAGATGGGTTAGGGCAGTGTGCAGTGTGGTTGAGATTGCATCGTCTGTGGACCTATTTGGGCGGTAAGCAAATTGGAGTGGGTCTAGGGTGTCAGGTAGGGTGGAGGTGATATGGTCCTTGACTAGTCTCTCAAAGCACTTCATGATGACGGAAGTGAGTGCTACGGGGCGGTTGTCGTTTAGCTCTCTTGAAGCATGTGGGAACAGCAGACTGGGATAGGGATTGATTGAATATGTCCGTAAACACACTAGCCAGCTGGTCTGCGCATGCTCTGAGGGTGCGGCTGGGGATGCCGTCTGGGCCTACAGCCTTGCGTGGGTTAACACGTTTAAATGTTTTACTCACCTCGGCTGCAGTGAAGGAGAGTCCGCATGTTTTCGTTGCAGGCCATGTCAGTGGCACTGTATTGTCCTCAAAGCGGGCAAAAAAGTTATTTAGTCTGCCTGGGAGCAAGACATCCTGGTCCGTGACGAGGCTGGTTTTCTTTTTGTAATCCGTGATTGACTGTAGACCCTGCCACATACCTCTTGTGTCTGAGCCGTTGAATTGAGATTCTACTTTGTCTCTATACTGACGCTTAGCTTGTTTGATTGCCTTGCGGAGGGAATAGCTGCACTGTTTGTATTCGGTCATGTTTCCGGTCACCTTGCCCTGATTAGAAGCAGTGGTTCGCGCTTTCAGTTTCACCCGAATGCTGCCATCAATCCACGGTTTCTGGTTTGGGAATGTTTTAATCGTTGCTATGGGAACAACATCTTCCACGCACGTTCTAATGAACTCGCACACCGAATCAGCGTGTTCGTCAATGTTGTTGTCTGACGCAATACGAAACATTTCCCAGTCCACGTGATGGAAGCAGTCTTGGAGTGTGGAATCAGATCGGTCGGACCAGCGTTGGACAGACCTCAACGTGGGAGGTTCTTGTTTTAGTTTCTGTCTGTAGGCAGGGAACAACAAAATGGAGTCGTGGTCAGCTTTTCCGAAAGGAGGGCGGGCAGGGCCTTATATGCGTCGCGGAAGTTAGAATAGCAATGATCCAAGGTTTTGCCAGCCCTGGTTGCGCAATCAATATGCTGATACAATTTAGGGAGTCTTGTTTTCAGATTAGCCTTGTTAAAATCCCCAGCTTCATTGAATGCAGCCTCAGGATGTATGGATTCCAGTTTGCAAAGAGTCAAATAAAGTTCGTTCAGAGCCATCGATGTGTCTGCTTGGGGGGGAATATATACGGCTGTGATTATAATCGAAGAGAATTCCCTTGGTAGATAATGCGGTCGACATTTGATTGTGAGGAATTCTCAATCAGGTGAACAGAAGGATTTGAGTTCCTGTATGTTTTTGTGATCACATCACGTCTCGTTAGCCATAAGGCATACGCCCCCGCCCCTCTTCTTACCAGAAAGATGTTTGTTTCTGTCGGCGCGATGCGTGGAGAAACCAGCTGGCTGCACCGACTCCGATAGCGTCTCTCCAGTGAGCCATGTTTCTGTGAAGCAAAGAACGTTACAGTCTCTGATGTCCCTCTGGAATGCTACCCTTGCTCGGTTTTCATCAACCGTGTTGTCAAGAGACTGGACATTGGCGAGAAATATACTAGGGAGTGGTGCACGATGTGCCCTTCTCCGGAGTCTGACCAGAAGACCGCCTCGTTTCCCTCTTTTACGAAGTCGTTTTTTTGGGTCGCCGGCTGGGATCCATTCCGTTGTCCTGGATAAAAAGCAGAACACAGGATCCGCTTTGCGAAAGTCATATTCTTGGTCGTACTGATGGTGAGTTGATGCTGCTCTTATATTCAGTAGTTCTTCTCGACTGTATGTAATGAAACCTAAGATGACCTGGGGTACTAATGTAAGAAATAACACCTAAAAAAACTAAAAACTAAAAACTGCATAGTTTCCTAGGAACGCGAAGCGAGGCGGCCATCTCTATCGGCGCCGGAAGTTACCCCCAATGTTTGTAGACAGTGTAAATGTAAACAAACACTGTAGAGCCTCATAACATGGTTAAAACAATACTTTTAATATCATGGATGTTCAGCACTTGCATCCATAGCTCTGCCTATTAATCTGAGAGTGGTTACATTTCTCCAGGCCCACCCCTCAGCATTTTACCAAAACAGATGCAGGGTGTCCATTTTGTTATGGTTTCATCTGTGGATTTGCCCTTTAAACAGCTACATATTATCAAGATATGAAAGTGTCACCAACAAAAAGGTAAACAATAGGGCTATAGCAAATGCAGCAAATGGCATTCATTTTTCACATGTAAATAGCACTTTCAGTGGTGATCAAAGCATGCCATTACATGAGCGCAGCATTTATTTATTAAGTCGAATTAATGATCCCAATAAGTCCTCCAGGACAACAAAATCGTAAAACCACAGAGTAGGCCTTGCTAATACATCCTTCGTTTTGGGGTCATGCTCAGGTAAAACAATTTGGCTAATCTATACTTCCACATTTCCAAGTCCTATTGTTGAAGATCAAGGGGTATAACATTTATTGTAATGACTGGAATACTGATAGACTTTGGTTTTTAATGTAAATATATAATTTAATTGCATTATTATATGTGGTAGTGTCACGATCGTTATAATAATGAATGTCGGACCAAGGTGCAGAGTATGTTCAGTTCCGCATGTTTATTAAATGAAACTCACAAAACTATAATCAATAAACAAACAACGAACCGTGTCTAACAAGATGCTACGTGCAACTAAATAAAAACACATACATTCAAACAATATCCCATAACCGACAGGTGGACAAATGCAACTTAAGTATGATCCCCAATTAGAGACAACGATTACCAGCTGCCTCTAATTGGGAATCATACACAACCCCCAACATAGAAAATTAAACCTCGAAGCCCACATATAAATAATAAACTAGACTAAAAACCCTAGTCACGCCCTGACCTACTCTACCATAGAACATATAAGAACATATAGGCTTTCTGTGGTCAGGATGTGACAGGTAGAAAGTGATGGGTTAGAAGAAGCCTACATAACCAACTTATAAAGTAAGATTTAAAATCCATATATGGCCAGCTATGTACAATTTAACATTGATTCATCCTGAAATAGATGTCATTCAATTGGTAACATGTGTTTTTGTCATCTTCTAATGCCTCTTATTTTTGAACCTTTATTTAACTAGGAAAGTCAGTTAAGAACCAATTCTAATTTAGAATGACGACCTACACTGGCCAAACCCAGACGACGCCCTACTGGACTCAAATCATGGCCGATTGTGATACAGGGGAAGGTCATCTAAAAGTAACAGAATGTAATCAGATGACGTTACTGTCATGTCATGACTATAATTAATGTTTGCATGTTATTTTCTAAAATGATTACATACCACGTTCAATCGTATAACAATTAATTAAGTTGTAATCTGGGGCACCACAGAAAAAAATTATTTAACCAGTTACTATCTCCCAACTAAACTCTAAAGATATAAATATATATTACATCAGTCACAGTCAATTAATTAATTGTATTTACCTTCAGTCTCATTCTGAATGTTGCAAACTCTTCGATATTTGCATGAACCCTAGAATAAATGATGAATCAGCTGTACGCAAATTGGCTTAATTATTTATGAATTAACTAACTAAATAATCACACAGAATTACATAAACACACAAACAGGATAGCTTACACATTGATCACTAGACAATGCAATGAAAAGTCCCTAGTGGACTAACCTGATATGATGGCTTGGTAGACAATGGAAAGGGGTGGTGGCAAATAAAGAGCGGGAAAGACAGAGTGGGAGAGACAGTGGGCTTATTGTACATACATGTGAAAAATACGCCCATCGTAAATATGGAGAGAGAGTTTCAGAGTTTCTAACCATTCGTACCATTTAGCTCACGTTGCATGTAGCTGGTCTATAGAGTTGTAGCCATTTCAACGTGGGGACTCCCGTCTTCCTGTCCTTTTAAGCACTCAGGCAAACGGGCCGTTCTATGATGTCGACATAATGTCTGTGCTCACGTGGGTGCGGTAACTGACTGGGTCAAACTTTTATATGAAAAACAATTCTCATTTAGAAGGCTAACATCACATTTCATCTTCTCACATCTTCTCATATTTAATCATATAAGTTCCACAACATTTAGATGTAAATCTGATAACTGGGAAATATACACATTCAGAGATACAGTTATGTTGTTATACCATCCTTAATGAGATCCCAAAACAACAACTGATCTGACAATTGTTCTTTCAGTACCCAAGGGCTATTCCAACTGTTTGGATTACAGAAATAGTGTTTCATTATTCAACCTTTTGATGTTATCGTTTTGGTGGGAGGAATCTCCTTGTAACAAAGAGTTTTCTGTCCCCTCCAGAGGGAGAGTTTCTACAAGGTATTTACGACCGGGTAGCCTAGTGGTTAGAGCGTTGCACTAGTAACCGGAAGGTTGCAAGTTCAAACCCCTGTGCTGACAAGGTAGAAATCTGTCATTCTGCCCATGAACAGGCAGTTAACCCACTATTCCTAGGCTGTGAAAATAAGAATGTGTCCTTAACTGACTTGCCTAGTTAAATAAAGGTTAAAAAACAAAAAACAAACAAACAGCCAACTTCACCCCTCTCCTCCTCCACGGGAGAGAGAGGGTGCTGTAGAGCAGACCCAAGATCCTTCAGATCTTCACAGGTGAGTCATGACATTACTGAGTTTGGGTAATCCAAAAGTTACATTACTGATTAGACATTTGGACAGGTAACTGTAATGGATAGAGTGTTGTAGCTGGCAATCTAGACAAGCCCAATTACTGGAGTCTGTACTGGAGTCAAACATGGTGCAGTATTATGTGTAACGAACAATAATACAAATATGAATTGAAATGAACAAAAAAAAGATGAAGATTGAATCCTCCCTTGTTACACATGGAAAATAAATGCTGTACTGAAACACATGGAAAAGAAACAAGGGTTTTATAGTTTTCATTAAATGTAAGTCTTGGAATAAGAAAACACAGAACATTAAATTAGGAAAGTCTGTTTCTTCCCACTCTCTCCTTCCCCCTCTCTCCTTCCATCTCTCTTCCTTGTCGTCAGTCTGACTCACTCAACAGGAGAGTGCTCTACACACGTCACAGTCTAACTATCTGGGTCCCACAAACACACCGAGAGACGCATCACTATAACCTTACAAGAATCATTCAACTTTCATTGTGTTGACAAACACAATTGCCTGAAAGAACCACAAGCTCTTACTGTGTCACCACTACAGTCACCAGCAAAAAGAACAAGAAAAACGGCAATGAAAGTAATGAATGAAGGCAACCTGTCCGGTACACCGGTACAAAATATATTGATGGTGGTAATGCTCATAGCTTCCCATTGACTCAAAGGGGGCTTATATAATTCTCCTTTTGTCAGTGTATTTTTAATGCGCTTGTGTTACTCTGTGTTGTTTTTGTGTTAGTCTCCCTGGGAAAGTGGAAGGGGGACAGAGGTACATCAGTGGTACATCATGTTAAACATGCAGTCACAAGAGCAGAGACTAGTCATTGTTCACCTGGGGCACCCTGCCCAATGCTCAGTAGTGTAATGCTGCTTTGTATCTAGCAGTCTTGTACAAAGCAGTGAGGGAGAGAGAAAGATGGAGGGGAGAGAGAAAGATGGAGGGGAGAGAGAGAGTAGAAAAGAGAAAGAGGGTGGAGAGAGACTGCACTATTGTTCCTATGATGAATCTGAATATGTATCAGAGGAGGGAGGGAAAGAAAGAGAGGAAGTGAGGAAGTGAGAGAGACAGAGAAGGAGATATGAAGAAAGGCTACTAGTCTTACCTCCACAAGGTGCTCTCTGTAACACTCCCCAGGTGAAAGTCGTAGAGTTTGGTCAGAATCAGGATCACCTGGAAACAAAACAGACATCACAGGTGTTATAAGTATGTAATACACCTTTAAGAATGGCACAGGTTAGTCTCTCAGAAGACAAGAGAGACTTGGCACACTTATGTTATATTCTCTTAGAAGAACACCAACCTACGTGTTCCATTAACAAACAATCAAAACCAGCATAAACAACAAAAACAAGCATGATACTGCAGTCAGTCCCTCTGTTCCCATAGCTTTGGTCTGAGTGGCGTGAAGAGCGGGAAAGAGTGAGAGGGAAGGGGGTCTTTGATAACACACTGAAAAAGGTGACGGGTGAATCACAGACCAAGATGGCCACCCATATTCTAGAGACTCAGTGGTCAGATTTGATATCACAACAGAGAACGCTGTTTTTTTTATTTAGTGAAGCCTGAAGTGGCATCTATCACAGAATCCAAAATCAACCCCTATAACTCCTCCTAGGCTGTCCTGTAGGAAATGTTCAACTTGTAGTGTATTTAACGTTTAAAAAGGCTTATGAAGTTTGCAATTTCTACTTTGAAATGTAAAAAATATATATATATATACTTATAATTCACATAATATTTTACATTCCCTTGTGCTGCAGGACTTTATTAATGTATTCCTGTATTCCTATATTACTGTAGGTCCAAGCTGTATGGCAAAAATCCCCCCCACCCCACCTATTAGAAGGCAAATTGTAAAAAAGTTATTACCATTCTGCTTAGACCTATCCAGCCTAACCTATCATAGATCTACAGAAGTGGCTAGTGGGTAGAAAGGGTCAAGGGATTGATTTGGAATTCAGCATATGGTAGGCTATAACCTGGGCACATATGGAGTCTGTGGAGAAGACAAACAAAGAGTAATATTGGGAAGACAACACTGTCTTTATATAAATGCCACAACAGCCAGATGGTCACAGCGTTACTAACGATTTACATTACCACCTCCGGGTTGCATCATTAATTCCAAGGTTGACGCTGGAATTTGTTAAATACAAGAACATGGAACAGAATGACTCGAACCTTAATTACTTACCATTTGTCACGACACAGATGACTTGAAAGTGCGCACGGAGGGATGAGTTTTTACATAATAAATGCTATTTTTCACAGCAGTCGCTTTGTTATCTAACGTTACAAACCAAATAGAATCTGGCTTTAATTATTTATTTGCATACTTGTCTCTTGTTACCGTCCCCCGCTTTGCGCCAAGCGTATGCTTCCTTAAAGTAAACCGACAAGCCTGACTTGAGTCACTTCGCTGCAAGGTGATTCGCTAGCTGTCTCTCTTCGTCTTGCCTGACTACATTTAGAGATATACATCAGGAAAATGGAACTCAGGAGGGAGAAGGGAATAAAGCCTAGACCAGTTGTTAGACCTGACCTCAGTGGTCCATGTGTTCAGGCTCCAGGCTTGGCCTCACTAGCCTGGCTGGGCCTTAAGAGCCCCAAGGACTGGCCTGGACCTCACTGGGGAGTCACTGATGGTTCTCTCTGAGAGACGGTGCCACCACCCCGGGGCCTCTCTTCTCCTCCTAAGACTGTGAGCAGATGGTTCAGGCCAAGCAAGATTGCACTGCCAGAGAGGGCAATGTAGAGAGAGAGGAAGAATAACATGGAAGAAGGAAATTGGATTCATGCCATGCCTGTAAAACGCAAAGCAAAACTGAGTTTTTCTTGGAGTGTTGATAGTGAGTGTGTGTGTGTGCGTGTGTGTGTGTGTGTGTGTGTGTGTGTGTGTGTGTGTGTGTGTGTGTGTGTGTGTGTGTGTGTGTGTGTGTGTGTGTGTGTGTGTGTGTGTGTGTGTGTGTGTGTGTGCGCTTGCATGCTCCTGTGTATGGAGATTCCTGAAGGGGCCTGATGTCGTCAGACAAGCTCGCTCTCCTCTGCCAGGGGGTGGCACCACACAGACAGGAAGCAGTCCCCCTCCATGACAGCATGAATTGAAAATTCACATTGAATAACTGGGGCACCAGCTGAAATCCCAGAGAATACTTTTATCCTGTCAGCTTGTATCACCGTCATGAAAATCATAATCATGTCTCCGAGAATGCCACAAACGGAATACAAACAGTGAAATCATTAAATGTGGGGCGGTTGCAAAGAACACTGAACTTTCAGCAAGTCCTTGTAACATATTGTCAAGTTTGTTTACATAATGCCAATCTTTGTTGGTCCTGTTTAGTCGACTGACAATGGATTCAATGCAATACAAATGACACAAACTGTAAAGAATTACATTTCACTAGGCAGCCTTTTTTCAATTATACTCTCCCCTCTTCGAAAACCCTAATTGACCGGCAATGCATGGAAGAAAATGTCAGCTTGTTGCCTCGCAATTAACCAACTGTGGTGAAAACATGTTATGTGCATAACTAAATGTCCCATGTCCACAAAGACCCAATTCAAAGTAGCGAACACAACTTTGAATTCTGATTTAGGTCACTAATGACTTTGAGAAAACAGTTAAGATCTCCTCCAAGCCAATCGGAAGTTTAATTGTATTAACCTCGCAAACTGCCGGTGTCTATCGCCGGGGTCAATGCTATGCGGCACGGTTACAAGGACACTAAATTAACTGTGCTTTTCAGCAGTGAATACTGAATGAGTATCTAGTCCCTCAGGAGTGTTAAATCAGTGTGGTGTGGTGGAAACGCCTGGCTAATAAAATAACACCTCAGAATGTCTGTGTCCTTGTGGATAACTGGCGCAGCATTGCTACCACAGTGTTGCACCATTCTTGCAATAACCACACAGTAGCTGTGTTATGGAACATGTCACATAATAATCATTAAAACATGAATGTAGTAGTAGATGACCATTTGCTGATTATATCTTCTTTTTTTCTTGAGACACGTGTATAGATGTAGGTTAAGGAGACCTCTGCCTGTTTACACAACGGTTCCTCTCATTCAAAGACGTCTGTATCTATTCTATTTGATTGCACACTTAGAATTTAGCTACGGCGCCTTCAGAAAGTTTTCATACCCCTTGACATATTCCACATTTTGTTTAGTTACAGCCTGAATTCAAAATGGATTGAATATATATATTTTCTCAGTCATCTACACACAATACCCCATAATGATAAAGTGATGTCACGTCTACTCCCGCTCCTCCCCCTCTGGCGTTCGACATCCCCGATATCCCCGATATACTAACCACTTCATCATGAGGCACACCTGGACTCCATTACCTCACTACCTTAGGTTCTTTCCCCAGTCAGTATTGTTTCTGTGTTTATGTGTAGATGCCACTGCTATATTGTCTCGTTCCATGTTTGTTGTTTTATTAAATGTACTGTAACACCTGCTTCTAGACTCTCAGCGTCTTCGTTACTGACTTAAACAATGGAAGCAGCAGGAAAACAGAATATGGGTCGATGAGCAGGGATGACCTCTTCCTCAACACCACACCCAGCTGGCACAACTGGGGACGGCTATGGAAGAGGTTCTTTGCAGTGTGCAATGTCTCAAACATACCTGGGAGGCATTGCAGTCAACGAGCAGAGGATGTTCTACAAGCAGTCGACCCAACGAGCCAGCACAACAGCCCATTCAGCAACCCGCTCAGGTCAGAGATGCTCGTTTGTCCCCCCCTAGGTGAATATGACTACAACCCATCTACTGTAAATGCTGTGGCTTCCTACTTCAGTGCTCCCTCTACTTTGCCCACCAGATGGGAGCCCCTACAACTGAGAGGTACAAGGTTGCCACTGTTATTTCTCCGCTGACTGGGAGGGTGGCTACGGCCATCTGGGAGAGAGGAGAGGAGGAGCTAGATTAAAATGAACCCCTTAAAATGAGGGGTTCATGGCTCTGATCAAATGTATCTTCGACCATCCAAAGGAAGGCAGAGACGGGGGTGAGCGCCTACTCCAATTACGACAGGAGGAACAGACAGCTGCCAAGTACGCTCTCACCTTCCGAAGAGTTAAAGCACCCAGCGGATGGAATGAGCCAGCGCTTCCTACGCTATTCAGAAGAGGGCTGCGCGAGCAGGTCCAGAAGGAACTAACCTGTCGAGACAACAACCTCTCCTTAGACGCACCTCTCCTTGGACCTCTCGACGGCCATCCGTCTGGATAACCCACTTTGGGAGCATCGGTACTCTCATCGCTTCTCTCCCTCCCTCAGTGAACACTCTGGATCAGAGCCTGAACCCATGGAGGTAGAGGTCACACACCTCCCTGCGGCAGAGCGACACAGACGGAGACAGATGGGGCTCTGTCTTTATTGTGGTCAAGGAGTGCACCAGCTCCAGTGGTGTCTGTTGCTTTACAACGTTGGGATCCACAAGAGCAGAGGGATTGTCACATGATCTCCCACCTCCTGGGACAGGAGTGAGTATTCCCTCTTCATCACTTTCTGCTAAACCCTTGTTGGTGTCCATCACACTAGTTGATATCCCTCATGTACTCTGTCACCAGCCTTAATGGATTCCGGTGCCAAGGGGAACTTTATTGACCAGACCCTTGCCTCGTCTCATAACATCATCTCATACACACTCTCCTTTCCCGGTTAAAGCCCTCGATAATCGGCCACTATGATCAGGAACCATCATACACATCATCCAACCACTCCCCCTCACCGTGGAGTCTATTCATCAGGAGAACATCCCCTTCTTCATCACCAGTTCCCAAGATCATCCTCGGCCTCTCTTCCCCATCCCTGTGGTTCCACGTCGGTTGAGAGTTCTGTGGTTACCCTTCAGCATAACATCCTGGAGGTATATCAGGACCTACAGTATGTACCTGCAGACTGTGCCATCAAGCTTGCAGGTTCTGCGCCCCCGCACAGACCCATCTATCCTCTGTTGGTGGCTGAGACCCAGGCCATGGAGGAGTACATCAAAGAGGCGCACCAACAAGGTTTTATCCGCACGTCCACTTCTCCTGCGTTGGCTGGTTTCTTCTTTGTGGCCAAGAACGATGGAGGTTGCGTCCTGTATTGATTACAGAGGATTCCATGAAATCACCACTCAGTACCATTAACCTCTCCCGTTGGTGCCGACAGCCCTCGATCAGCTCCGCGGGGCCTGGTTCTTTACCAAACTGGACCTGCAGAGTGGCTGGAGGGCGCAAGGACCCATTCGTCATTCTCACGAACCATCAAAACCTGGAGTACACACGGACAGCTAGGAGTCTGAATTGACGCCAAGCAAGGTGGGCCCTTTTCTTCACAAGATTTGACTTCACGCTGACCTATCACCAAGGTTCAAAGAACACCAAAGCCAATGCCCTGTCCAGTCTCTACAATTCGGGAGAGGGTTCTGTCCAGAATGTATCTATAATCCCATCCTCTACAGTAGTAGCCCCTGTGGTCTGGGACGTAGATGTAGACATCTGCCAGGCTCTGGAGAGGGAGCGCACGCCCAATAACTGTCCTCCTCCTCCTGAGTGCATCTACGTTCCCACAGGGATAAGGGATTGGCTGCTGACCTGGACACACACAACTGTTGTCGCTTGGACATCCAGGTATTTCTCACACAACCCAATCTATCTCTGAAAAATACTGGTGGCCCAACTTGGCGCAGGACGTCTCTCACTACGTCAACTTCTGATCTGTATGTGCCACATCCAAATCCCCTCGTATCACTCCAGCAGGGAATCTCCTTCCCCTTCCCGTGCCTCAGCATCCCTGGTCTCATCTATCCATCTCCCCTCCTCTGACGGTTTCACCACCACTTTGGTGGTTGTGGATAGATTTTCAAAATCCTGTTGTTTTATCCTTCTCTCTGGTCTCCCTACTGCTCTCCGGATCGCCAAGGCACTAATCCAGCAGGTCTTCCGGCATTATGGCCTTCCGGAGGACATTGTCTCCGACCGTGCCCCCCAATTCACATCACAGGTATGGAGAGCCTTTATGTAGAAGCTTTGGGTCACCGTCAGCCTCACTTCCAGGTATAGGCCTCAGTCCAATGGGCAGGTGGAGAGGATGAACCAGGAGCATGGAGAGTGGGCCCGATTCCATCCATGGGCGGAGTATGCCCAGAATTTGCTTCGTCACTCCTCCATTTGGCTGACCCCCTTCCAGTGTGTTCTGGATTTTCAGCTGGCCCTGGCTCCGTGGATCCCGGGTCAGACTGAAGCTTCTGTGTTTGATGAGTGTTTCAGGCATGCAGAAGAAGTATTGAGTGATGCTCAGGTGAGACACCAGCATGCTGTCCACTGTCAGAAGGAGCAGGCAGACCGCTACCGCAGTGCGATCCCCGTGTTCCATCCTGGGAATTGTGTCTGGCTCTCTACCAGGAACCTCCCACTCCGCCTGCCCTGCAAGAAGCTGAGCCCTCGGTTTGTGAGGCCCTTCAAGGTTCTCTATAGGATCAACGAGGTGATGTATAGGTTACAGCTTCCCAGAGACTTATTATTATTTTCATGTCTCCCTTCTCAGACCAATGGATCCTGGTCCCCTAGCTGATGCTGTCCCCCGCGACACCCCCTGCCCTCCTGGACATCAAAGGGTGTTCGTCCTATGCCATCAGATTCCTACTGGACTCCTGACATCGTAGGGGTCGGCTCCAGTACCTGGTGGACTGGGAGGGTATGTGCCAGAGGAGTGGTGTTGGGTTCCGGTGGAGGATATTCTGGATCCCAACATCATCCGTGATTTCTACCTTCATAGCCCCGACCGGCCCGCTCCTCGTCCTCTGGGCCATCCCTCTGGTCAGCGTTGTCCTGCAGTTGGAGCCGCACGTCAGGGGGGTACTGTCACGTCTACTCCCACTCCTCCCCTCCTGACGATTGCTGACAACCATTTTCAGGTCTTGCCATAGATTTTCCATTAGATTTAAGTACAAATTTTAACTCAGGAATATTCACTGTCTTCTTGGTAAGCAATTCTAGTGTAGATGTGGCCATGTTTTTTAGGTTATTGTCCTGCTGAAAGGTAAATTCATCTCCCAGTGTCTGGTGGAAAGCAGACTGAACCAGGTTTTCCTCTAGGATTTTGCCTGTGCTTCGATTGTGGTAGCAGGAACACAATAGTATGTTTTATTCATGCACATAATGGTTGTTTTATTTAATAAAGGACTCTCTCCTTTTCTGAGAGTCTTTGGGTTGGCAACTGATTAAGTGATGGCTTTTTAACACATTTTCATTTACAGCAACAACATGCAGAATAGTTACAAAGGAGAGGAGGGGGGATGAAAGAGCCAATTGTAAGCTGGGGATGATTAGGTGGCCATGATAGTATGAAGGCCAGATTGGGAATTTGGCCAGGACACCGGGGTTAACACCCCTACTTTTACGATAAGTGACATGGGATCTTTAGTGACCACAGAGAGTCAGGACATCCGTTTAACGTCCTATCTGAAAGACGGCACGCTACACAGGGCAGTGTCCTCAATCTCTGATCTTGGGAATTGGGATATTTTTTAGACCAGAGGAAAGGGTGCTTCCTACTTGCCTTCCAACACCACTTCCAGCAGCATCTGGTCTCCCATCCAGGGACTGACCAGGACCGACCGTGCTTAGCTTCAGAAGCAAGCCAGCAGTGGGATGCAAGGTGGTATGCTGCTGGATATGGCTTGGTGATGAAAAACCTACAGCTGGAATTCCATAGATCAGATGTGGTGGGTGTCACTGAGATAGAGAGAGCCTGGAGGAACAGAACAAAAGCCTCAGTATTCCTAATTATCCTGGAATCTGGGAGACAACACCAGATGGAGGTGACCATAAGATCACAAAGTGGCTTATGGTGGCTTACGGGTGGGGGGGGGGGTTGAACCAGCTATGACTGAGCAATCTTGGTATCAGGTATAAAAGGAGCAGCAAGTCAAGACTGTTGGGTCTACGGTTTCATTATTGCAATATTTAGTCAATATAGAATAAAGATGATTGTTTGAAGAAATGAGTCGCTCTCACTTGAATAGAATATTCCACCACAAGATCTATTCAGTTTGATATTTATCCTGAAAAACTTACCAGTCCTTAACAATTACAAGCATACACATAACATGATGCAGCCACAACTATGCTTGAAAATATGAGGAGTGGTACTCTTAATGTGTTTAATTGGATTTGCCCCAAACATAACACTTTGTATTCAGGACAAAATGTTAATTGCTTTGCAACATTTTTGGGAGCATTACGTTTTTGCCTTGTTGTGAACAGGATGCTTGTTTTGGACAGGTTCTGTACAGGTTTCCTTCTTTCACTCTGTCAATTATTGTAACGGTTTTCTTGAGTTGAAGGAGAGGCGGACCAAAGCGCAGCGTGGTTATTTTGATTCATGTTTAATAAAAAAGATAAACACGAACACTACAAAACAAGAAACGTGAAAACCTAAAACAGCCCTATCTGGTGCAAACACAGAGACAGGAACAACACCCACAAAACCCAACACCAAACAAGCTACCTAAATATGGTTCCCAATCAGAGACAATGACTAACACCTGCCTCTGATTGAGAACCTTATCAGGCCAAACATAGAAATAGACAAACTAGACATGTAACATAGAATGCCCACTCAGATCACACCCTGACCAAACAAAACATAGAAACATACAAAGCAAACTATGGTCAGGGTGTGACAGTACCCCCCCCAAGGTGCGGACTCCGGCCGCAAAACCTGAACCTATTGGGGAGGATCTAGGTGGGAATCTGCCCGCGGTGGCGGCTCTGGTGCTGGACGTTGCCCCCACTTCACCATAGTCTTAGTCCGCCACCTTGTCCGCTTCCGTGGCCTCCTAACCACGGCAACCCTTCTAAATAACCCCACTGGACAGAGGGGCAGCTCGGGACAAAGGGGCAGCTCGGGATAGAGGGGCAGCTCGGGACAGAGGGGCCGCTCGGGACAGAGGGGCGGAAGCTCTGGCAGCTCGGGACTGAGGGGCGGAAGCTCTGGCAGCTCGTGACAGAGGGGCAGCTCGGGACATAGCGGAAGCTCAGGACAGAGGGGTGGAAGCTCTGGCAGCTCGGGACTGAGGGGCGGAAGCTCTGGTAGCTCGGAACAGAGGGGCGGAAGCTCTGGCAGATTGGTACAGAGGGGCGGAAGCTCTGGCAGCTTGGAACAGAGGGGCGGAAGCTCTGGCAGCTCGGAACAGAGGGCGGAAGCTCTGGCAGCTCGGGACAGAGGGACGGAAGCTCTGGTAGCTCGGGGCTGAGGGGCTCTGGCGCCTCTGGGCTGAGGGGCTCTGGCGCCTCTGGGCTGAGGGGCTCTGGCGCCTCTGCACTGGAGGAAGGCTCCGGCAGCGCTGGACAGGCGGGAGACTCCGGCAGCGCTGGACAGGCGGGAGACTCCGGCAGCGCTGGACAGGCGGGAGACTCCGGCAGCGCTGGAGAGGAGGAAGGCTCCGGCAGCGCTGGACAGGCGAGGCGCACTGTAGGCCTGATGCGTGGTGCTGGCACTGGTGGTACTGGGCCGAGGACACGCACAGGAAGCCTGGTGCGGGGAGCTGCCACCGGAGGGCTGGTGCGTGGAGGTGGTACTGGATAGACCGGACCGTGCAGGCGCACTGGAGCTCTTGAGCACCGAGCCTGCCCAACCTTACCCAGTTGAATGCTCCCAGTCGCCCTGCCAGTGCGGTCCCGCACTGGGCTATGCAGGAGAACCGGGGACACCGTGCGCAAGGCTGGTGCCATGTAAGCCGGCCCAAGGAGACGCACTGGAGACCAGATGCGTAGAGCCGGCTTCATGGCACTTGGCACAATGCTCACTCTAGCCCGGCCGATACGCGGCGCTGGTATGTACCGCACCAGGCTATGCACCTGCACTGGGGACACCGTGCACTCCACAACATGACACGGTGCCTACCTGGTCTTTCTCGCCCTCCGGTAAGCACAGGAAGTTGGCGCAGGTCTCCTACCTGGCTTCGCCATACTTCCTGTGTGCCACCCCCCAAGAAATTTTAGGGGCTGACTCTCGGGCTTCCTACCGCGCCGCTGTGCTTGTTTCGCTCCTCCTCTCTACTCTCTCCCCTCTCTCTGCCCCTCCTCTCTCTCTCTCTCCGTCTCCTATCTCTGTCTCTCTTCTCTACCACCTCGCTCCACCCATCTCTCTCTCTTCCTCCCTCCTCTATCTCTCTCCCTGCAGCAGAAGGGAGTTGAGTTAGTTATACACTGCAAGGAGGAGGCCTAATTAAAATCAATGTATATTTACTGAATGCTCGTTAAAGTGGAAGGGTGGTACTTATCTGTTTGGATTTGAATTAAATACCTTCCATGAAATGCAAAGTGAGAGAGTTCTCACCTAACTATTGGTTTTTAAAACGTGATCGATTGATCACACCACTGTCATAGGCTATTACACAAATACACCTGAAACATACACAACACAGTCAATATTTAATTTCATTTAACTAAACCATCTCAAGAGAAATTGCTTATTTTCGTACATTTGGAAGGTGTTAACTTTCACACCAACAGAAATGCACTGGTTTCCATATGTTCCCATTATGTGGCACATTCCTACACAACATTCTTCTATCATTATCTGAAGTCATTATGTGGTGGCATTCCACTTCATAATCACCTGTCATTTTCCAATTTCAACTTCAAAGTCCAGCGATAGAAGAGTGCTACCATAACAACTTAAATGTTGCTGCAATGTCCCTGTACATTCACAGGGACAGAATGATTCTTCCCAGCGCAATTTTGGATGGATATTTTCTGGACACCAAAGAGTAACGTTTAACCAGGCACAGCTATCATTGGGATGGATACAACTCTCTACCAGACCATGATGTTTGGTGAGACTGGGTCACAGCTGCTGTTGCTCACAACAAAAGTCACCATGACCAGTTTGTACCTTATTGTCCAAACTGGAGACATGCTTTTATCATTTGGTGGTCTGAATTGTCACAATAGGATTTCATAAATGATGTTCTATCCAATATGTCTCATCATTAATCATCATCTCATCTGACACAGACATAGATCAAATGCATATGAGTTTACTGTACAGCACAAACAGAGTCAGACGAATACAACCCTAATCCCTGGCAAACAGGAACTCTGGAAAAGCTAATTTAATGCTAACTTAAAGTGTCATCAAAAGTGTTCTCTCAATGCTCTCTATACCTGCTCTGTATGTTTGACATTTCCAGAGTGAGGGCACAAGCTGTGTCCTTCTCTTACGTTACATTATGGTCGCCCTTTTTTCCCTTCCCATTGTGCAACTGTCTCTCAGGCTGGCGCTAGGTCTTGGAGTTAGTCAAGCGAACCAAACGCTATTGTCACGCCCTGGTCTTAGTATTTTGTGTTTTCTTTCTTTATTTAGTCAGGCTTAGGGTGTGACATGGGTTTTGGTATGTGGTGTGTTTTGTCTTGGGGGTTTTTCATAGGTATTGGGATTGTGTTGGGATTGTGGCTTAGTGGGGTTTGCTAGCAAAGTCTATGGCTGTCTGAAGTGGTTCTCAATCAGAGGCAGGTGTTTATCGTTGTCTCTGATTGGGAACCATATTTAGGCAGCCATATACTTTGAGTGTGTCGTGGGTGATCGTCCTTGTTCCTGTCTCTGTGGTTCTTTGCACCAGTATAGGCTGTTTCGTGTTACATTTTGTAGTGTTTGTGTTAAGTTTTCATTAAACATGAATCTCAATAGCCATGCCGCATTTTGGTCCGACTCTCCTTCGCTTAAAGAAAACCGTTACAGCTATCTGGCTGCCCAGTAGAATCCTTGGTGGCGGTTTAAACGTGCACACTGAGGAAGAAGGATAAAAGCACAAGCCAGGCCTGGCGGACCCAGACACTCTCTCTCTCTCTCTCTGACTCCATCTTATCTTCTGTCTTGAGTGGTGATATATCTCCATCCTTTTCTCTACCTTCAACTTTGAACCGTGAACCTCTAACCAGAGACTTCAATGTCTCTCATGGTACATTAATCACAGGACAAATACTTAAAGAGTAAAGGACCAAAATACAAGAAGGTTAAGGAGTAAGGGACAGAGAAAATGCAGGATTATGTGATGTGAGACCAGGTTTGGAGACATACTGGGGCGTTGGTATGGTCTAATGCACAGTGTTCAGGGTAGAAGACATACGTATACTAGGGTCTAAGAACACGGCCATAGAAGTAGCAAGACAACTGCATGGTCTAAATATATTCTTCAAAGTGCAATTAGATTGATTGTCAACATCTTCTATGACCGAACACCACCTCCACCCACTGCAACAAATCCTAAACACTTTCCCTTTACATTTAATTTAACCACACATATAATTTGTGGTTACTGAGACATATTCGACTTTATTAATCAAATAAGGGACAGGAATTAGTTTGGTCTTTTTTCATCTTCTCCTTTTCTTTCTCTTTTTCACAGCTCTGGTATTTTCCTCTGTTCCCCCTGTCAGGCAGAGAAGAGGTGAGGGAAAGAAGAAGGGAGGGAGTCTTTCTTCACCACAGGCATACCAGTGTGTGTCATTGTGAATCTTCCTCAGGTGACACGATGAGGCGACAGCACCTGATTAACTCTGAGCGGCATCTCATAATTATATTTTTTCAACTTTGTTCTTCCTGTCAGTCACCTAGCTGTATCCAATATGGAGGAGGAGTTGTTAAAAAAATAAAGATGACCCTTTTCAAAGTGGAGTGTTACCGATAGTGTGCCGGAGTAGTCATAACATCTGTCAGGTGCAATTAAAAATTCAATATGTTGTCCTTTTAGTGGCCTGCGTATGGATATGGTTTCTCCCTCAGCAGGTGACACCAGGGGGAATGGTCGCTGTCATCCATCAACCAACTGATCCATTGGCTCAACGTGATACGACCCACCAATAACGCGGCTAGACTTGGCGGGGGCCACCCGTCAGCATTAACATCCTTATAAGGCAGTGTCAGGGTGGTAGACGACGGCTGGTGTGTATTACCGTGCAAATCCTCTCCCACCATCCCACCAGCCACGATGTCATCCATTATTGCTATTTGCGTCTGTTTATGATTGATCAGCCATTTTGGAGAATCGCTTTGGCAGTTGTTGTTCCCTGCACTTTTTGTGATTTATGTCTTTCCAGCGTAAACGATGAGAGATGATAGCGAATCACAGAGCCAAAGGGGATGAAAACAGTGTGTAAATACACTTACTGTAACACAGTCTGTCTGTCACAGATTCATTTCCATTATCTTCCCCTGTTGAGAGACATGGTCTTGAAGGTGAATCTGTACATTATTTAAATGGCAGCAAATTAATATCTAACTCCATACTTACAATTCAAAAGAGCCCTGTTGGTTAAAATAGACCTGGGAATTACTAAATCATTTAACTGAATTTTGGAGTGTTGAGGATAAGAAAACAAAAAAAAGTGTTTTTAATTTGTTAGGAGATTTAATTATATGAGTCACGGAAATTATTGCTCAGTTAAAGTGTTATTTTTTTCTTCTTAAAAACACAACTAAGGCAGAACCAACAAAAATATTACACAGAATATTATCACGGTGTCCTTATTAGGACTGCATACTGTAGATTAGTGACGATTTGATGTTAGGTAATATATGCATACAGTTGAGGTCAATTGGTAAACATGGTGACTCAGTCATACAGAAACTCACTCTTCAGCTGTCATTATTGAACACAGGCCCTGAAGGTCTAGCCATTGGCTCATTCAGGTCTGGCATGGTCACTTATACACTACTTATCACCCAGTCTCAGTCAGCCCTAAGAAATAGTTCTTCCATTAGTTGCCTAGTATGATTAATTCAGAAATCCATGGTCATCCAGCGACCTCACAGGTCACATCTGATGAGTCACCCCAGAAATGCGGACTAGGCCTGGGATACGCTCGCAGGGTTGTAGGGCGATCACTATGGAGGTTCACAGAAAAAGCTGTGGTGATTTGGTGAGATTTGAGGTCAGTTATGCCTACAGTGTAGTGGGGAGAGCCAATAAAGACCGATTAGTTAGAGCCCCTGGAGCTAAAGGCTAGGCAGTCTGCTCTTGAGTCATGCGGATGACCAAGGTTCAATATATGATCCATCACATCAGCATCAAAAAAGATGTAGGGTTAGCTGAACTGTATAGTGTATATATCATTGAGCTGTGGCGATAGACCTACAATTTGGGTAACCCCTATGAGCACTAAAGGTCATGTGAATGTTTTAAAACATTTATTTCAGTGATACAGAAAGTTGCTTGAATTGTCTAGCAAAGTGTTGGCCCTACAAGAGAACATATGCACTATATAAAGGTAATTTAAACCTCAGGTATCTTTACAGGACTCTAACTGAACAGTCATCTAGTGAAGTTGCAATACTCGTGTGTTAGAGAGACACTTTATTAACCAATTAGAAGTCTAAAAGGTCACAGCCTTAGAGGGGAAAAGATAAAAACCCAAATGGGCCCATGTTCTAATTTTGATCAGACTTTTTACCTAGCAATTAAATTGAGCATGATAATAAGACAATGTGAGAGCTCTGCTCCTTTCTTCTCCCTCTCTCTATCTGAGATTTCTGCAGTGGAGTGGAGAGGGACATGGGTTTATTAACAAGGATCTGGCAACGTGTATACGTTAAGTAGCTCTTCATTATTCACTCAAAAACAAAAACAAAACTACAGAAGTCAGCTAACAAGTAAAGCTGGGAGATGTTCTACACTGCTGATGAGAACAATAGGTGCTGAAAGAACATAAATGCTAATTTGAGAAAGTATAGCTTACTAGTGTTGAATAACGAAAGATTACAGGTACTGCATATGGATTGTTCTAAAACACGAAAAATAACGGTCTTCTTTTATTTTTTATTCAAGGCTTTATGTGTACTAAAATATTTTCCACAACAAACTCAAGCCCATTCAAAGAACACGTCATTTTCTACAATCATCTCGCCTAATTCTTTGAAACATTATTCTAAAGTAAAGAATCACTGCTTATGCAACCCTTTAATGTAAACAACATGCTGACAACAACTAAACGGCCCACATTATAATCCTCCAAGCTAATACTATCTCCTTTCCAACATCAAAATACCTAAATATCAGGCCTCCTAAGTGTGTACTAGAAAATAAAGGATGTGCTGTTGAGGGAGGTGAATTAAGACTATTAAGTCTCACGAGTGGCTTTGATTCAGCCCACATGGGACTGTGTGCTGTGCTCCTAGATTTTCAGCATGCTACGGAGATAAGGCCACTGGGCTTAGACTGATTATTACAATGAAGAGCACATTTATTCTCTTTGTCAGAGGCGCCCCAGACACAGTCAATGCCTTTCCATGAATCCCTATTTTCTTAAAGGGATATTTGGGGATTTTGGCACTAGCATGCTTGGATGGTAAGTTGGTGGTTGAAGATATCCCTCTAGTGGTGTGGGGGCTGTGCTTTGGAAAAGTGGGTGGGGTTATATCCTGCCTGTTTGGCCCTGTCCGGGGGTATCATCGGATGGGGCCACAGTGTCTCCTGACCCCTTCTGTCTCAGCCTCCAGTATTTATGCTGCTGTCGTTTATGTGTCGGGGAGCTAGAGTCAGTCTGTTATACGTATATAGAGTATTTCTCCAGTGTCCTGTGTGAATTTAAGTATGCTCTCTCTAATTCTCTCTTTCTCTCTTTCTTTCTGTCTCTCTCTCGGGGGACCTGAGCCCGAGGACCATGCCTCAAGACTACCTTGCATGATAACTCCTTGCTGTCCCCAGTCCACCTGGCCGTGCTGTTGCTCCAGTTTCAAATGTTCTGCCTGCAGCTATGGAACCCTGACCTGTTCACTGGACGTGCTACCTGTCCCAGGCCTGCTGTTTTCAACTCTCTAGAGACAGCAGGAGCGGTAGAGATACTCGGCTATGAAAAGCCAACTGACATTTACTCCTGAGGTGCTGACCTGTTGCACCCTCGACAACTACTGTGATTATTATTATTATTTGACCATGCTGGCATTTCTGAACATTTGAACATCTCGGCCATGGTCTGTTATAATCTCCCCCTGGCATAGCCAGAAGAGGACTGGCCACCCCTCATAGCCTGGTTCCTCTTTAGGTTTCTTCCTAGGTTTTGGCCTTTCTAGGGAGTTTTTCCTAGCCACCGTGCTTCGACACCTGCATTGCTTGCTGTTTGGGGTTTTAGGCTACAGCACTTTGAGATATCAGCTGATGTAAGAAGGGCTATATAAATACATTTGATTTAATGTGATTTGAGATACTCATAGACTTCCAGTCTTGGCGGGTTCTTTCGACACACCGTTCACAACAAGTTTTGTTAATACAATGGTTGCTCTCTGCAAAGCGTGATTTCGATGTTGTAGCAACCCGGGATGTCAGGAGGGAGAGAAAGTAGGAGAGAAAGTAATATATTGAGATAAAAAAACATCAATTTGGAATAGATCAACATCAGGGACGGATATCCTGCAAATGCCAAAGAAAATGTATAACTTCTAAATGAGCAGCCATTTTTATTCGTGACAACAGTCCACAGTACACAACAACAACACAACTAACGCTTGGTATTGCCTTGTTCATAACCCAAGAAGCCTAGTATCCTGCAGCTTATTATAATGCCCTTTGTTTCTTTTTCAAAAATGTGTTAGAAACATCAAAGAATCGCACTCGTCTTGCTGTGGCTACAGTACAATGTCTGACTATTTCTGCACGTCTGACTATCTTTCCTCCTGCTCCTCTCCTAAGTTACCTTGACTATAAATAGAAGAAACCCAGGAAAGCATGCAGGTTAATAAAGCTGTCAAAGCATCAAAATCACATTGAAGAATGACAGCTATGGCAACGTGCCTATTTATCCATTCAGGCTAATGCATCATTCCAAGGAAAGGCCTCATTATCAGGGAAGAAATAAACGGGGGTTGAACGCTTTTGGCGGAGGCACACGAGTGTGGGCATGCTTTCAGGTAGCTTTTAGGTAGCTTTCAGGTCAGGTGTAATCTGGTCATGCAGAGGCTCAAAGACAGCTCAATTAGGACATTGCGGTACTTCTCACTCCTCAAGATCAAAACCTTCAGTGACTTTGTTCCCAGGGCTCGCTCTCTCTCTCTCTCTCTCTCTCTCTCTCTCTCTCTCTCTCTCTCTCTCTCTCTCTCTCGCACTCTCTCTGCTGGAGTAGAGTCAACCAATCGGACGGCTTGCAGACTGCAGTGAATGAGAACTGGCACCTTGCCTTCAGAGCTTTAAGGATTGCAGTCTGTAAATTGAGAGTGGGTCGGTGTACTTCTGTGGAGTAAAAGGTAGCTGGTAGCTTTGTGATGTCTGATGTGTTACATATGCTGTCAATTACGTGATTGAGTCATTCAGTGTCACCTGCTGCCATGTTAAGAAATAAAATGTTGGCATGTTGTATTATACTTTGATTATCTTAACAACTTCATAAATTGCAGACAACTCCCTGGTTGAAAAGACAGAAAAAGACTTTATTGGTGTGTGCGTCATACTCTACTCTCAGGAATTGCCTACAACATTATTAGGGTCTCATATTAGTCATCTACTGAACACTAAAAACCAAACACGTTATCCTGACCACAACCTCATTACTAACAGGAGGAGGTGCTGAAAGTACAATGCTCTCCAAAGGCTCTCCAGTCACGTCCACAAATTGGCATTGTCACCTCGCCCTAATTATACAATGATCATCATCATTACCATTTAAAAGGTGACCCGTTGTCTTAGCACAAGCTCCTTTAGTGGATTCCTGTTTGTTTTATTTCCCATCTTCCTCTCCTGCTCCAGCCTTTGTCTCTGTGGGCCTGGAAGGTGAATGTGGTTCTTGCCCTGCAGATAGTTTCAGATGGGCCAATGCAAACAACGGCTCCGTTCCCTGGCCTGAAAGGAAAAGGGGGAGTTTGGCCCAACGCTCAAACCAGGTTGGTTCTGTATGACTGAAGTTTCAGATCTAAATAACAAAAACAACTCTAAATACACTGAAGTCTTGTTAAGACAAAATCATCTAGACATTAGGGACGATTTAGGGAAGATTTGTTGAATTAGGATAGATGGAAGAAAAGAGATGTTTAAATACAGAAGAGTAATTACTTTTTTGTAAATTGTAACACTATAAATGGCCCCTTTTTTATGCATTTTACATGTACCTCAGTGTGTTTGACAAAGGAGACTGTTGTCAACCGGAATGCAGGAAGCCAAAATAAATTAATGTACATCGAGGGAATCAATTAAACAGAAGCACCTGACCGCGGAGGAAACAAAATGCACATAGCGTATACTCTGAGCGTTGCAGATATATTTTCTCATTTACACATAAACTGAAACACCCTAGCAATAACTTCCAAAATCAATGTTGATTTAAGACGACATATTACTGACAACAACAAAACTACTTTTCCAATTATTCAATGTTGGAGTGCAGAGTAGAATCTTTGGGAGATTATATATTGGAGTAAGGAAGCATTGGCTTTTGCTGTCATTGCTACTTCATATTTTGGTCGAATTCAGCAAAATCATAAAAATGCCCCTCCTATGATTACATTTCTGAGAATCAAAACCTGCAACCAGTCAAATATTAACTTTATATAATCCTATAACGCTTTGCAAGACAACTGCTTGCAAGCCTACCTCATCCATTTTCCAAAGCCATGAAACCAGCCAGTGAAACCAGGCAGAGTTTAAAATAATAAGACCATAAAACCTTTATTGACATTGCTTCCTATATGGTACATTAAGGCAGGGTCCCAACCATCCCCCCAGTTGGCTTTCAAAACACAGTGCAACCATGCACTTCACAATATTATTGCAGAAACTACTTTGAGCAGAGGCAGCAGAGGCACATCATAAGAAACATTCTGGACTTCTCAATAAAAAAAATTGACCCCGGTCTGTACTTTGAGAAGTGGGCAAATATCTTGATTTCATTGTAAATGAAAGGAATTTAAAAAGCACGTTGCCAATCGCAGTAAAGACATGTTTCCTGACAGTATTGCCTAAACCTTTACCTCTCGTTTACAGACTTGTATGTAACCATAAATAGTACCGTAGATCTGTCACGATACAACGGGATGCGTGAGATCATTAGTTCCGGTGCTTGGGTTTTAGATCACTGGTTATTTTAGAACAAATCAGGATCTCGCTTATGTTATCAACTTTCGAATTTCGGAAAGGGAGGGGACAATTTTCCCATAGACTTGCCAATAACTTGCAAAGAGAGAGGGTGGAGCTCTTCATTCCGGTTCTCATCCTCATTCTATCGCTTCTCTTAACACGTATGGACTCAGAACTTAATCGAGCATCTGACTAATTATGAAAGACTTTAGTTCTGGGTGAACCAAGATTACCTAAATCCAAACCAAGACCCATCAACAGTTTCCTTATGTCCTTTGGATGATATAGCTAGTCTGCACATCTCTTCACCAAAGGTTATCTGGTCAATTGAAAAGTTCTAATCTCTATCTGAGGTTTCATGATTAACTCAGAGGCATGAACCTCTTATCTGAAATGTGAACGATAAGGTGACGAAGAGGTATTTGTCAAGGGTTCTTCTGGTGGCCTTGGCCTTTTAGAAGACGGTTAACACACCCCAACCCCCTGTCACCCTTTCCATCTCAGCCTGCCATATGAAGACTGTAGGCTCATTGTTAGCTCTGTATTCAGCCAGCTCTCATGGAGGTAGTGGACACAACTCACATACTCTGAGTTTCACATTCACGCACACGTGCGAGACATTAGCAGTATTTCCTTACACAATCTCTCTCTCTCTCTCACCACTACAACAACATGCACACATATTTAATACACCACACACTCTCCAGATCAATTCTCCTGAATGGTTGGTCTGGGCCCTTCTAGCTGACTAATGGTGTCGGCAAATATGGTGACTTACCGGCTGCCACTTCGTCACAAACAATGACCCACGTTGTCAATCCTAAGGTCCACCGCCTGTCATCACAGACACCACCCCGCTCAATGCTGTGGGTGACCCTCCGTACTGTTTCTGGCTACAAATGAGGGACAGATGTCTCTTAAACAGCAGACAGCTGCATCTCGATGTGTCTGCTTAGCCAGTGAATCTTTACAAATGACCCCTAAGGAGCTATTTGGGAAAGAGGGGATGATTCGTAGTCTATAAAATGATTCGCAGTCGATAAAATCCAGATTGATTATTGATTCTGTTTTTGAAAACAATCGGCAACCTCATTGAGAGTGTTTTTTTCTCGTCCCTAATAAAAGCTGCAATTATTTTTTTTATGGGCAATTCGCCTTGAGTGAGTTTGTGAAACAAAGACCCAGACAGAGAATTTCTTCCATTCGTTCATGTCTGGCCATTTCCATATGTCCCCCATAGCTCCCCTACCCATCCATCACATTTCACTGTGGGCTAGACAGCTGTCCAGGGCGAACGCATACTCACAGTCCAGCAGTCGGTCAAACTGAATGTAATGCCATAATTCTTTAGCAGGCAAGGCGGGCACACAGAGAGGTGTGTGTGTGTGTTGGTGCTTGCATGCAGAGATGTTGTGTGTGTGTGTGTGTGTGTGTGTGTGTGTGTGTGTGTGTGTGTGTGTGTGTGTGTGTGTGTGTGTGTGTGTGTGTGTGTGTGTGTGTGTGTGTGTGTGTGTGTGTGTGTGGGAGCTAGTGTGTGTGTCATCGTATCACGCATGTATGTTTGTGTGACTGGCATTTGTGTGAGTGCCTGTGTGTCTGAGAGAGAGAGAGAGAGAGAGAGAGAGAGAGAGAGAGAGAGAGAGATTGAGTGATGAAATAACGGCATTTGTGTGTGTGTCAGAGAGAGAGAAAGAGAGAGAGAGAGAGAGAGAGAGAGAGAGTCAAAGAGGCACACCGATGTTGATACAACATGGTAAGATTAATTAAAGGATCTTGCTCTGGCTCTTGTGTCACCAAGGAGCCTCTCCACAGTAAACTGTTGACTCACTACTAGATAATGACATGTGTTTACTCAACCTAATCCCATTTGCCCTTTAAAGAAATTGCTGTTTGAACAAAATAGCAAACAGGCTTCTTCTGTTGCCTTGACACTTAAAGTAAACAGTGTAAAATGTCTGCCTAACACTACAACTAAACAAACATATTAGAGTATAGTATAAAATGTCTGCTAACCACTACAACTAAATAACATATTAGAGTATGGTATAAAATGTCTGTCTAACACTACAACTAAATAACATATTAGAGTATGGTATAAAATGTCTGTCTAACACTACAACTAAATAACATATTAGAGTATAGTATAAAATGTCTGCTAAACACTACAACTAAATAACATATTAGAGTATAGTATAAAATGTCTGCTAAACACTACAACTAAATAAAATATTAGAGTATAGTATAAAATGTCTGCTAAACACTACAACTAAATAACATATTAGAGTATAGTATAAAATGTCTGCTAAACACTGCAACTAAATAACATACTAGATTATAGTATAAAATGTCTGCTAAACACTACAACTAAATAACATACTAGAGTATAGTATAAAATGTCTGCTAAACATTACAACTAAATAACATATTAGAGTATGGTATAAAATGTCTGCCTAACACTACAACTATATAACATATTAGAGTATGGTATAAAATGTCTGCTAAACACTACAACTAAATAACATATTAGAGTATAGTATAAAATGTCTGTCTAACACTACAACTAAATAACATATTAGAGTATAGTATAAAATGTCTGCTAAACACTACAACTAAATAACATGTTAGAGTATAGTATAAACTGTCTATCTAACACTACAACTAAATAGCATATTAGAGTATAGTATAAAATGTCTGTCTAACATTACAACTAAATAACATATTAGAGTATAGTATAAACTGTCTATCTAACACTACAACTAAATAGCATATTAGAGTATAGTATAAAATGTCTGTCTAACATTACAACTAAATAACATATTAGAGTATGGTATAAAATGTCTGTCTAACATTACAACTAAATAACATATTAGAGTATAGTATAAAATGTCTGCTAAACACTACAACTAAATAACATATTAGAGCATAGTATAAAATGTCTGCTAAACACTACAACTAAATAACATATTAGAGTATGGTATAAAATGTCTGTCTAACACTACAACTAAATAACATAATAGAGTATAGTATAAAATGTCTGCTAAACACTACAACTAAATAACATATTAGAGTATAGTATAAACTGTCTATCTAACACTACAACTAAATAGCATATTAGAGTATAGTATAAAATGTCTGTCTAACATTACAACTAAATAACATATTAGAGTATGGTATAAAATGTCTGCTAAACACTACAACTAAATAACATATTAGAGTATAGTATAAAATGTCTGCTAAACACTACAACTAAATAACATATTAGAGTATGGTATAAAATGTCTGTCTAACATTACAACTAAATAACATATTAGAGTATGGTATAAAATGTCTGCTAAACACTACAACTAAATAACATATTAGAGTATAGTATAAAATGTCTGCTAAACACTACAACTAAATAACATATTAGAGTATAGTATAAAATGTCTGCTAAACACTACAACTAAATAACATATTTTAGAGTATAGTATAAAATGTCTGCTGAAAACTACAACTAAATAACATATTAGAGTATAGTATAAAATGTCTGCCTAACACTACAACTAAACAAACATATTAGAGTATAGTATAAAATGTCTGCTAACCACTACAACTAAATAACATATTAGAGTATGGTATAAAATGTCTGTCTAACACTACAACTAAATAACATATTAGAGTATGGTATAAAATGTCTGTCTAACACTACAACTAAATAACATATTAGAGTATAGTATAAAATGTCTGCTAAACACTACAACTAAATAACATATTAGAGTATAGTATAAAATGTCTGCTAAACACTACAACTAAATAAAATATTAGAGTATAGTATAAAATGTCTGCTAAACACTACAACTAAATAACATATTAGAGTATAGTATAAAATGTCTGCTAAACACTGCAATTAAATAACATACTAGATTATAGTATAAAATGTCTGCTAAACACTACAACTAAATAACATACTAGAGTATAGTATAAAATGTCTATAAACATTACAACTAAATAACATATTAGAGTATGGTATAAAATGTCTGCCTAACACTACAACTATATAACATATTAGAGTATGGTATAAAATGTCTGCTAAACACTACAACTAAATAACATATTAGAGTATAGTATAAAATGTCTGTCTAACACTACAACTAAATAACATATTAGAGTATAGTATAAAATGTCTGCTAAACACTACAACTAAATAACATGTTAGAGTATAGTATAAACTGTCTATCTAACACTACAACTAAATAGCATATTAGAGTATAGTATAAAATGTCTGTCTAACATTACAACTAAATAACATATTAGAGTATAGTATAAACTGTCTATCTAACACTACAACTAAATAACATATTAGAGTATAGTATAAAATGTCTGTCTAACATTACAACTAAATAACATATTAGAGTATGTATAAAATGTCTGTCTAACATTACAACTAAATAACATATTAGAGTATAGTATAAAATGTCTGCTAAACACTACAACTAAATAACATATTAGAGTATAGTATAAAATGTCTGCTAAACACTACAACTAAATAACATATTAGAGTATGGTATAAAATGTCTGTCTAACACTACAACTAAATAACATAATAGAGTATAGTATAAAATGTCTGCTAAACACTACAACTAAATAACATATTAGAGTATAGTATAAACTGTCTATCTAACACTACAACTAAATAGCATATTAGAGTATAGTATAAAATGTCTGTCTAACATTACAACTAAATAACATATTAGAGTATGGTATAAAATGTCTGTCTAACATTACAACTAAATAACATATTAGAGTATAGTATAAAATGTCTGCTAAACACTACAACTAAATAACATATTAGAGTATAGTATAAAATGTCTGCTAAACACTACAACTAAATAACATATTAGAGTATGGTATAAAATGTCTGTCTAACATTACAACTAAATAACATATTCGAGTATGGTATAAAATGTCTGCTAAACACTACAACTAAATAACATATTAGAGTATAGTATAAAATGTCTGCTAAACACTACAACTAAATAACATATTAGAGTATAGTATAAAATGTCTGCTAAACACTACAACTAAATAACATATTTTAGAGTATAGTATAAAATGTCTGCTGAAAACTACAACTAAATAACATATTAGAGTATAGTATAAAATGTCTGCCTAACACTACAACTAAATAACATATTAGAGTATGGTATAAAATGTCTTCCTAACACTACAACTAAATAACATATTAGAGTATAGTATAAAATGTCTGCTAAACACTACAACTAAATAACATGTTAGAGTATAGTATAAAATGTCTGCTAAACAATTCAACTAAATAACATATTTATTATATTATAGGTATTATAGGTATATATATTATATATATTATAGGTATATTATATTATTATAATATTATTATTATAGTATAAACTGTCTATCTAACACTACAACTAAATAACATATTAGAGTATAGTATAAAATGTCTGCTAAACACTACAACTAAATAACATATTAGAGTATGGTATAAAATGTCTGCTAAACACTACACCTAATTAACATATTAGAGTATGGTATAAAATGTCTGCTAAACACTACAACTAATTAATATATTAGAGTATGGTATAAAATGTCTGCTAAACACTACAACTAAATAATATATTTGAGTATGGTATAAAATGTCTGCTAAACACTACAACTAAATAACATATTAGAGTATGGTATAAAATGTCTGCTAAACACTACAACTAAATAACATATTAGAGTATGGTATAAAATGTCTGCTAAACACTACAACTAAATAACATATTAGAGTATGGTATAAAATGTCTTCCTAACACTACAACAAAATAACATATTAGAGTATAGTATAAAATGTCTGCCTAACACTACAACTAAATAACATATTAGAGTATAGTATAAAATGTCTGCCTAACACTACAACTAAATAACATATTAGAGTATAGTATAAAATGTCTGCTAAACACTACAACTAAATAACATATTAGAGTATAGTATAAAATGTCTGTTAAACACTACAACTAAATAACATATTAGAGTATGGTATAAAATGTCTTCCTAACACTACAACTAAATAACATATTAGAGTATAGTATAAAATGTCTGCTAAACACTACAACTAAATAACGTATTAGAGTATGGTATAAAATGTCTGCTAAACACTACAACTAAATAACATATTAGAGTATGGTATAAAATGTCTGCTAAACACTACAACTAAATAACATATTAGATTATAGTATAAAATGTCTGCTAAACACTACAACTAAATAACATATTAGAGTATGGTATAAAATGTCTGCTAAACACTACAACTAATTAACATATTAGAGTATGGTATACAATGTCTACTAAACACTACAACTAAATAACATATTAGAGTATAGTATAAAATGTCTGCTAAACACTACAACTAAATAACATATTAGAGTATGGTATAAAATGTCTGCTAAACACTACAACTAATTAACATATTAGAGTATGGTATAAAATGTCTGCTAAACACTACAACTAATTAACATATTAGAGTATGGTATAAAATGTCTGCTAAACACTACAACTAATTAACATATTAGAGTATGGTATAAAATGTCTGCTAAACACTACAACTAATTAACATATTAGAGTATGGTATAAAAAGTCTGCTAAACACTACAACTAAATAATATATTTGAGTATGGTATAAAATGTCTGCCTAACACTACAACTAAATAACATATTAGAGTATGGTATAAAATGTCTGCTAAACACTACAACTAAATAACATATTAGAGTATGGGATAAAATGTCTGCTAAACACTACAACTAAATAACATATTAGAGTATGGTATAAAATGTCTGCTAAACACTACAACTAAATAATATATTTGAGTATGGTATAAAATGTCTGCCTAACACTACAACTAAATAACGTATTAGAGTTTGGTTTAAAATCTCTGCCTATTTGCCAAAGAAATACCTTATAAGCCTCAAGAGACAGACCTTTTGAACATCCTTATTGACACCCAGTAAGGAACTCCTTTGTGGTTTGAGGTTAATCTACAAAGCTCTTTATCCCATGGTGAGGGACACTTCTCTGTGTGGCCGTGCCAAATCTACTGCAATGTCATCTCAGATAAGGAGTCTAGAGAGAATAGACATCGCTGTGGGGACACTGGCCTGATAAACTGGACACTTGTGTGTGTGTGTGTGTGTGTGTGTGTGTGTGTGTGTGTGTGTGTGTGTGTGTGTGTGTGTGTGTGTGTGTGTGTGTGTGTGTGTGTGTGTGTGTGTGTGTCCAACAAGCTGTTCTCACCATCCCCATTAGAGCTATACTAGGCCTAGACTTTTTCATTTGGAGAGTGAGAAGTCAATGTTTCCAGCATGAATGTTCATGGCACAGCACAGCACAATACTTTGATGGCTCTGTATAGACAGAGTGAAATGCCATGTGTTCACAGTGACATGGATAATATTTTACAGAGCAAACCACAGCAGACGCTGTGTTTTTTTGTGGTCAGGAAAAAGTCATGGCCCGAATCATAGTACAGTTTATACAGTGCATTTGGAAAGTATTCAGACCCCTTGACTCTTTCCACACTTTGTTCCATTACAGCATTATTTTAAATTGATTAAATCATTTTTTCCCTCATCAATCTACACACAATACCCCATAATGATAAAGTAAAAGCAGGTTTTTAGACATTTTAGCAAATGTAATCAAATAAAAAACTGATATCACATAACATAAGTATTCATACCCTTTACTTAGTACTTTGCTGAAGCACCTTTGGCAAGTCTTCTTGGGTATGATGCTATAAGCTTGGAACAACTGTATTTGGGGAGTTTCTCCCATTCTTCTCTGCAGATCCTCTCAAGCTCTGTCAGGTTGAATGGGGTGCGTTGCTGCAGATCTATTTTTAGGTCTCTCCAGAGATTTTCGGTCAGGTTAAAGTCTGGGCCCTGGCTGGCCCACTCAAGGACATTTAGAGATTTGTCCCAAAGCCACTCCTGTGTTGTCTTGGCTGTGTGCTTAGGGTTCTTGTCCTGTTGGAAAGTGAACCTTCACCTCAGTCTGAGGTCCTGAGCACTCTGGAGCAGGTTTTCATCAAGGATCTCACTGTACTTTTCGCCGTTCATCTTTTCCTCGATCCTGACTAGTCTCCCAGTCTCTTCTGCTGAAAAGCATCCCCAGAGCAAGATGCTGCCACCACCATGCTTGACCGTAGGGATTGTGCCGGGTTTCCTCTAGATATGACGTTTGGCATTCAGGCCAAAGAGTTCAATCTTGGTTTCATCAAACAAGAGAATGTTGTATATCATGGTTTGAGAGTCCTTTAGGTGTCTTTATGCAAACTCCAAGCAGGCTGTCATGTGCCTTTTACTGAGGAGTGGCTTCCGTCTTGTCACTCTACCATAAAGGCCAGATGTTCCTGCGTGTGTAGAATTTCGCTACACCCACAATAACATCTGCTAAACATGTGTACGTGACAAATACATGTAATTTGATTGGTGGTAATACTGCAGAGATGGTTGTCCTTCTGGAAGGTTCTCCCACCTCCACAGAGAAAATCTGGAGCTCTGTCAGAGTGACCACCGGGTTCTTGGTCACCTCCCTCGATTGCTCAGTTTGGCTGAGCGGCCAGCTCTAGGAAGAGTCTTGGTGTTTCCAAACTTCTTCCATTTAAGAATGATGGAGGCCACTGTGATCTTTCCATGCTGCAGAATTTTGTTGGTACCCTTCCCCAGATCTGTGCCTCGACACAATCCTTTCTTGGAGCGCTACAGACAATTCCTTTGACCTCACAGCTTGATTTTTGCTCTGACATGCACTGTCAACTGTGGGACCTTATATAAGCAGGTGTGTGCCTTTCCAAATCATGTCCAATTAATTGAATTTACCACAAGTGGACTCCAATCATGTTGTGGAAACATCTCAAGGATGATCAATGGAAACAGGATGCACCTGAGTTCATTTCCAAGTCTCATAGCAAAGGGACTGAATACTTGTGTAAATAAATCAAATCAAATGATACTTGTCACATGGCCGAATATAACCGGTGTAGAAGTTACAGTGAAATGCTTACTTACAATCCATCAACCAACAATGTACTTTCAAAAAATAACCCCCCCCCCAAAAAAAAAGTAAGAGATAAGAATAACAAATGATTAAAGAGCAGCAGTAAATAACAATAGCGGGGCTGTATACAGGGGGTACCGGTACAGAGTCAATGCGCGGGGGCACCGGTGTTGAGGTAATTGAGGTAATATGTACAGTATATGTAGGTTGAGTTATTAAAGTGACTATGCATAGATAATAACAAAGTTTAGCAGCAGCGTTCCGGGGGGGGGGGGCATTGCAAATAGTATGGGTAGCCATTTGATTAGATGTCCAGTAGTCTTGTGGCTTGGGGTAGAAGCTGTTTAGAAGCCTCTTGGACCTAGACTTGGCATTCCGATACCGCTTGCTGTGCGGTAGCAGAGAGAACAGTCTATGACTAGGGTGGCTAGAATCTTTGGCAATTTTTAGGGCCTTCCTCTGACACCGCCTGGGGTAGAGGTCCTGGATGGCAGGAAGCTTGGCCCCGGCGATGTACTGGGCCGTACGCACTACCCTCTGTAGTATTTGCCATACCATGACCCATGCCAAATCTTTTCAGTCTCCTGAGGGGGAATAGGTTTTGTCGTGCCCTCTTAATGACTGTCTTGGTGTGCTTGGACAATGTTAGTTTGTTGGTGATAAGGATGACAAGGAACTTGATAAAGTATCTGTTTTTAATTTGTAATACATTTATAAAACAATTATAAACACCTGGGTTCGCTTTGTCATTATGGGGTTTCTACTTTCGGAATGCACTATAGATATCAGCTGTTGTTAGTTTTCAGTCAATGGAATTGCTAAGGGGTGAATAGCCTCCACTAGCAAAGTGACTGACAGTGATTGGCACAACATGGAAATCCTTTTACTGTCATTTCTCAGCAGTACAATTGCCAGACGTCCTTATTCCCACCATCTCGTCTCCTCCACCATCCCTCTCTACCTACCTGCAGGGATCCTCAGGAAAACACATTTTTAATGGCAAGGTAAAACACAAAGCTACATGCTATTTCAAGGCTATTCAGGTTGTGTGTGTGTGTGTGTTTGTGTGTGTGTGCGAGCGAGCGAGCGAGCAGGCAAGTGTTTGGTTTATGGCTTCTCAGATTGGGTTGGATTTGAATGAGGCCCATTGTTTTCCCACATGGGGGTTTGCCATGGTCCCCTCCTCATGAAGATTGCCTTGTTAACCCACTCAGTGACTGAGTACAGGATTGCACTTTATTTAATGTATGTTGGCAGCTCTCCAACAATGTCATTTTTACATTACGGTGAGCTGTGAGCTCTGCCAGTGTCGCCACCACTCCAATCTCTTTCTATTATGGCTTCCCTCTTCCCTGCCTCGTACCGACTCTCATCCCCATCATTACACTGTGATGAACTTCTGATGACGATCATCCTTTCAGAGAGACCAGTGGGAGTCATTTTCTGTCACTGAGGATTTGAGAGGCCTGATGAATACAAATGTTGACAAAATTATACATTGTAACATGCTCCAAATGAATGGAGTGATGAGAAATGTTTTGTTTTTTTGTCATTCCTCTTTACAATGTAATGTGGCCTTTCCCATGACGTTCCTAAATAATCAACATATGTTTTCCCATGAGTTTTGAGGGTTACACACGGTCCATTTCTATTGTAGCCTTTGGTTAAATGCTTTAGCCAAACAATAATCACATGTATCTCTATTACAGTACCTTGAACATTACTTTAAAAACATTATCATACCGGACACACAGTCCACATTATCCATAGAGGAAAGGAAATGGTTCTGTGTAATGGATGAGAAACATAGCTAAGTAGGCTACACATGAATTAGACATTTTGACAAGGACATACAATTTCACATTTTAATTGTTTCAGCTAGTGTGTGAATCTACTTTAGATTCAGAATGGTCATGTGCAGACAGAATTGAATTCCTCATCATTACTGCCCTGTTTATCATGCAAAGGCACAATACAAAGAGACAGCAAGTCGGGACAATGAATATGGATTAAATTGGAAATATTTGCACAACTAATTACCTCCAAATGGCTTTCCGGTAAACAAAACGACAAGCTCCCGCAATATCCCCGCCAGATAATGGCCAAAACATTGTCTCCCCCAACACTATAATGATTTAATTCACAACCAATTTAATGAAAATGGTTTTAAAAACCAGTGACAAATGATTGATATTTCAAATTATTTTATTTGAAATAGCTAGGAGGGAAAATAATTGTACACAGAAGAAGTGTTGCTGCCTAGCAATCAAGGACGGAACAGATGTTTGTTGAAATGTGACGTGGGTACAAGTTCACAGGAGTTTTTTCTTTTAGGACTTATAGGACTTATAGAAGTGCTAGTACTGCATCTGAACACGTATACCTACCTGAGGTAAAACAACAATCATTAAGAACCTCTGAGAGCACAGACAGATCTGGTGATTTATTCCTACTTATGTTTTATTAATACAGACGTCTGTCTGAGGGGGAAACGTTGCCTTTTCTCACCGCCACACTTCCATTTGAAGATATCAATCACTCTCTAATGACACCTCATCAAGCCTGACGGACTACAAGCTCCTACCAGCTTCTAGGCTGAACTTTAGTCTGAAGGTCATATTCAGATCAGAAACTGCTGATGGAAAGTGAAAGGCAGTACAGTTACAGTGATGAAGGAAATGTAACATGATGCTAAAAATGATATCTGATAGGCAGTCTTATTAATCTTGAATGGCAATCGTGTTGTTTTGTGAGGTGTTCTGAGGTACTTAGGTATGAATATGTTCCTTATTAATGAAACAACAGTCTTAATACAGTCTCAAGAGAATAGACTGAACGTTTTATATAATCCTATTAACAGTGAGTCCCAATCGTGTCGTTTTCAGAGTTATAAACTATTAAAATGTTCTCAAATCCCTACCAGAGAGGGGATGGATGACCTTATGTTCATCCAAGTATATGTTATCACATGGCGACAGTTAACAGTCACAGAACATGGATTTATAATGGATGTGCAGGTAACAAGACTATTTCAGAAACAAACTATCTCTGATTCCAACTCCCCCTCCATTTTTAGATTCCAATTCCCAGTAAAATTACACAACCCCCATCTGCTCAGGCAATTTAAATTCCTCTTAAATTTCACTATGGACGGACTAACAGAACCATCCTGGTCATTTATATTAATTTTAACACCCTGCCTACCCCCATACCACCAGCACATCACAAAAGGGTTATTCAGACAAATCCAATCTGGCAACCTTCACTGGTCAGGTTCACTCTGCTGGACCAGAGGCTAGGAAAACAGACCACTGACCAAGGCCGCAAACCTTGACCACTCTTGCCACAGTGGGCGGTTGACGGGGAGAGTTCAGGACTATATGAGGAAAGAGGTTGTGAACCCACCATCAAGTACTAAATGGTTCATTCCAAGAAAGTCAGAGTTGACACCATTAAGAACACAACCAGCTCCAGTGCCTCTCGGTTAAATAAATTAAATCATGAAGATGTGATTTTATATTACTTATTTCTTCACTACCTTTGCTTTTAACCTCGACACAATCCATCATCCTTCCTGCCTCGGCTCATGGCTCCACTGGTTTTTACTCATGTTAGGTGTGTGCCATAGCAAAGTACTTATTCTCATCCTCCCATATCTAACCTTTTTTTCTCTCTCTCTCTTCCCCCGTACTTTTGGCCTTTGATAAGAAATGCTTGGCGAGCCACCTGGCCTCTTTATTAAATCCAAAGTTAAAGGGCAACTCCACCACTTTCAATGTCATTTTCATTATCTACCGCACAATACCAAGTGAAATGTCTTGCCCTCTGTCACGTTCTGACCTTTATTTCCTTTGTTTTGTCATTATTTAGTATGGTCAGGGTGTGAGTTGGGGTGGGCAGTCTATGTTTGTTTTTCAATGATTTGGGTATTTCTATGTTTCGGCCTAGTATCGTTCTCAATCAGAGGCAGGTGTCATTAGTTGTCTCTGATTGAGAATCAAACTTAGGTAGCCTGGGTTTCACTGTGTGTTTGTGGGTGATTGTTCCTGTCTCTGTGTTTGCACCAGATAGGGCTGTTTTAGGTTTTTCACGTTTCTTGTTTTTGTTTGTCTGTTCATGTATAGTTTAATTCATTAAAGAACCATGAATAGAAACCACGCTGCATTTTGGTCCGCCTCTCCTTCACCGCAAGAAAACCGTTACACCCTCCCTTGATCTACAATAACATAATTTGATGTAAAACAATATTCTTTGCATGTGTTTGCCATGTTATGAATTAATAAAACCCCTTAATGACTATCGATTACTCCAAATACTTAAGAAAGTCTGAGCGTATTAAGCCTGCAGCAAAATCACCTTCAGTCATTACTCCTTGATATTATCTCATTTTACGAACAAGGAAGGAGTCATTGAGATATTTGGAAAAACACTTTGTCTGTCTACTTAGTATGTATCCCCGTGTGATGTCCATACGTCACAGACAATCGCTGTTTGACAAAGAGACCGTCTGGGACTCTCCTCTGTCATCATGCATTCTTAACCAGGGTCCAATGATGATCAGATACAGTAATCTGATTTAGTTTTTTAGTTTTTTTACCCTTTTTACCCGTTTTTATTCACTTCTTCAAAGCAGAATCTGTTGTACTGTAGATGCCTGGTTAGATTCCAATTAGAAAGTGTGATGATGCGTAATGTAATTATTTGAATAATTAGGGTTTCGTAATGACAGATGTGGTGATGAGGGTTGAGTTTGTTTAGTTATTTAAATGTCCATTACATCATAACAGCACTCAACATTTCCACGTTTTATAACTAAGGGGGTATTATGCAGTATGAAGGATAGATTATTCGCTTTTTATGTCTAATGGCATTACCCATAAGCCCATACTATCCACAAAACACCCATTCAATCTCCCATGATCGCCTAATTTAAATGTCACTGGTATTCTAGTCTGGAAACACAGCAAAGAAAGTTACACTGAAAAACACATTACGTACATTCAACTAGATGGAGAAATAGATGAAAGGCAATGGAAAATAATTGAAAACACCTTATGAGACCTTTCTGAGACACTTGCTTCTCTTTAGCCTCAAAGTAGAAGAAACAAAGAAAATCCCAGACAAAATCCAAACAGTTTTGTTTAAAGACTTTTGTGTTAAAGTCAAATGAAGGAGAAAGACACAATCCCTCTCATGTACCTCATTACTGGGATCTGTAGCGTTCTTTACCCGACTTAGCTAGACCCATCAGCTGTCAAACACCTGCTTTCCAAGTCTGCGAGACAGAGACAGAAAGACAGGAGTGCCTTAAAGGGGCAAGTGCAACCAGTCAGCGTAACTGTGAGACTGCAACACTTCCAAAGCAGCTGACATCAATAGGAATAGGATGCATCACAACGAGTATGATCACAACCTGAGACAAACCTTGCTGGGTTTTGAAAAATTCCTTTTTACCTGATCTGATATCTCTCAGGTCTTAATTAGTTTTACTCTGGGTGAGTGGGGTATAATTGTGACTTGTCACTCAAGTTAACACCTGTCCCACAGGAGGTTTAAGGGATATGATCCGCTCTGTCATTTAGTGGACCTTGATGGTTCTATCATACCTCAGTGCACCCTCCCTAACTTTTCTCAGTGCCTGTTTAAAAGGAAAATGAATAACGAATGTCATTTTAAGATTGTGAAGATTATGACCAATAATATAATATGCCCTCATAATAATGTTAAAGTTAACAAATATCATCTATTTATGACCATGTGATGACCAATTCATTTTCTAAAAAGTTGGTCTATTTTTGCAGAATATTTTGCTGGTAGGAACAAGGGTGCTATTTGTCTGAAGAGTAAATTATATTCTCATCCCTGTGGCTCTCCCTTGTTCCACCAAGCACGATTTCTCCCAGTTAATCTCCTCACTGACTAGGCTTATAAACAATGACGTATTCAACAGACATCTCTCCCCCTTCTAGAGTGAAATGGTTGAACTTAGCCCTGAGCGATGCTGTAAGCACTTCATGCTTCAACAATTTGGGAACTATCTCTGTTTTGGCAACCTAGCAGAAGAAGGGGTGAGAAAACGTTGTCCATCTTGCAGGACTGTGTTTTTCCTATTTAGTTGTCCAGTCTACTGCTACATTGCCTTGCAAAAGTATTCATCCCTTTTGGCGTTTTTTTCCTATTTTGTTGCATTACAACCTGTAATTTAAATGGATTTGTATTTGGATTTCATGTAATGGACACACAAAATAGTCCAAATTGGTGAAGTGAAATGAAAAAAATTACTAATTTAAAAAAATTCTACAAAAGGAAAAATGTAAAAGTGGTGTGTGATATGTATTCACCCCCTTAGCTATGATGAGATGAGATCTGGTACAACCAATTACCTTCAGAAGTCACATAATTAGTTAAATAAAGTCAACCTGTGTCCAATCTAAGTGTCACATGATCTGTCACATGATCTCAGTATATATACACCTGTTCTGAAAGGCCCCAGAGTTTGCAGCAGCACTAAACAAGGGGCACCACCAAGCAAGCCGCACCATGAAGACCAAGGAGCTCTCCAAACAGGTCAGGGACAAAGTTGTGGAGAAGTACAGATCAGGGTTGGGTTTTAAAAACTATCAGAAACTTTGAACATCCCATGGAGGACGATTATTTAAAAAAATAGAAAGAATAAGGCACCACATCAAACCTGCCAAGAGAGGGCCGCCCACCAAAACTCACAGACCAGGCAAGAAGGGCATGAATCAGAGAGGCAACAAAGAGACCAAAGATAACCCTGAAGTAGCTGCAAAGCTCCACAGCGGAGATTGGAGTATCTGTCCATAGGACCACTTTAAGCCGTACACTCCAGAGAGTGGCCAGAACAAGCCATTGCTTAAAGAAAAAAAGAAGCAAACACATTTGTTGTTCGCCAAAAGGCATGTGGGAGACTCCCCAAAAATATGGAAGAAGGTCCTCTGGTCACATGAGACTAAAATTGAGCTTTTTGGCGATCAAGGAAAATGCTATGTCTGGCGCGAACCCAAAATCCTTCATCACGCCGAGAATAACATCCCCACAGTGAAGCAGGGTGGTGGCAGCATCATGCTGTGGGGATGTTTTCCATTGGCAGGAACTGGGAAACTGGTCAGAATTGAAGGAATGATGGATAGCGCTAAAAACAGGGAAATTCTTGAGGGAAAACTGTTTCAATCTTCCAGACATTTGAGACTGGGACGGAGGTTCAGCTTCCAGCAGGACAATGACTCTAAGCATGCTACTAAAGAAACACTCGAGTGGTTTAAGGGGAAACATTTAAATGTCTTGGAATGGCCTAGTCAAAGCCCAGACCCCAATCCAATTGAGAATCTGTGATGTGACTTAAGGATTGCTGTACACCAGCAGAACCCATTCGACTTGAAGGAGCGCCTTGAAGAATGGGCAAAAATCCCAGTGGCTAGATGTGCCAAGCTTATAGAGACATGCCTTAAGAGACTTGCAAGTGTAATTGTTGAAAAGGTGGCTAGTTATGCACACTCAAGTTCTGTTTTTTGTGTTATTTCTTGTTTGTGTCACAATAAAAAATATTTTGCATCCTCCCCAAAAAATCTATTTTAATTCTAGGTTGTAAGGTAACAAAATAGGAAAAATGCCAAGGGGGAGGGTGAAAACTTGCAAGTCACTGTATATGAGTTAAATGTGACTGAAAAAGATGAGGACAGGGCTACAACAGGGACCCAATTCATATGGCTCACTCTAGGTGAATTGATCTCATATTTAACCACCACGAAATTAAACGTAGCTTGACAATATGAACTCGCTGTGTGAACATGCAGAGTAAATACAACAAACGACTGACAAGGCTCATTTACAAATGCCCTTTCATTTTTTTCACTCGTTCAGTGCACGTATATTACAGCAGCAAATCCCCACGCGAGAAGTCACCAACTGTCTGGAACTGTGGAAAAATAGGTCCTACTCAACAAATGTGTGTGAAACAGTAATGGAATTAATGTTTGCATTCCTTTGTTGTTACTCTTGCTGTTGTTGCTGTGGAAGCACTCTTGGAATCGCTCAAGATGGTTGTTTTCAATAGAGGTTTTCTACTGCTACTTTAAATGCTTTGTACTCATTTTGCACTAGGTGAACTTGCATGCAGTGTCATGAAATCTCAGTGATTGAATTGCCATTCATGACTTTAATATTGGGGGAACATAGGCGGCTGATTGAGACACACACACACAGTGCTCCATCTTTGAATCATGTGCACCTCTCATTCTTGAATGTTGTACTCTTACATTTCTGGATGTCAAACTCTTGACATTTTTGGAAGTTGAACACCTGACAGATCGATGGACTCTCTTCCTATATGGGACTTTGTATAATTTTATGGCTATGGCCAATTGATAAGGAAGCCACTACACTTGACTTGATTGTTGTGGCTTCCTTATCAATTGACCATAGCCACTGCCCAAGCCTGAAGCAGGGTTATTTCAGATGCGTACAGTCCACATTCGAAGTTCCTAAGCGACAAAAACATTCAATGATATCCAGGGATTTGGTGCAACAATTTGTTTTATTCATTGATCTCTATGTCCTTCAACATATAGGGGTGAACAGAACAAAGATGTCACCCTTCTTTTTGAAAACCTAAAAAATTACTATTTTTGTTTTTTGCTCTCAATTTCCCGCTGTGGTGCAGATCTCTGAACCCGGCAGTAGGCTAAATGCAGGTCTGCTCTCCTCTCCACTCTTCCAATGGCATTCACTTCATCTGGCCTCCTGGAGATTATTGCTCTGTTCATTAACCTCAGTACACTGGAGTACCCCAGAGCTCTGTTCTCAGCCCTGTTTTTTCTCACTCGACACCCACTCACTGGGACATCTCACTGCCTTTCCCAGTTTCCTCCTATCACTCCTATGCAGATGATACTTGTGTACTTCTTCAACATGTTTCATTTTTCCGCTCTCTGTTCTTCCCTCTGTCCTTCTATCATGCTGGTCACAGACTTTCCTCCTGTTCGTCTTTGCCAACCACCTGAGGGTGTCCTCCAACTCCTTGCAGTCCTCTCTCTCTCACATGAAACCACATTTACATCCTCTCTGAGTAGTTTCTCCCTTCCCCTCTACTCCTTAGTCAATTTCAAAGAGTGAATCTTGTGTTAACGCATTAAATATCACAAAATACTATCTCCATCCAGAGTCAAAAATGACCTTAAACCCACTCTATATTTCTCCAGTGCTACACACATCAAAACACATTCTTAGAAGTTTCTTTACAAGCTCAGACACATTTAAGGTTCTTAAGATGTGTCCTGCCAACATACAGTATACGTTTGTTTTAATGATCAGAAGATTCAGAGAAGGATAAACTTAATTCATTACATTTAGACTTTGGAGACAACATCAAGACAACATCAAGGGCGGGGTTAGCTTGCATGTCTATGGTCTTACGCAGCCTTACACTCCCAAGTCAATTCTACAATGTAATCAGAGAGAGATATGAAACCAAGCCACTTCCATACAACAACTTTCTGTCACTGGCGACTTCCTGCCCAAACCATCTCAGGAACATGGAGAGAAAGGCTTTGGGAGCTCCATGCCTCTGGCAAACTGGGAGCCATGGCATTTCAACATGTATTCCCCTGAAAGGTAATTCATTGGATTTAGGAACAGATGGTGTGAGCCGTTTACCAAGGGGTTTGAAATGGGAATGTCAATGCATTCTGTTTTCCCTGTCATATAGGAAAAAGTGGAATCGTCAGAGACGTAATGAACTCTCGGTACACAGATGTACGTGTCATTCTCAATCTTTCATAAGTTGAGAGTTGTGATCATTTTGCATAATCAGAATTATTCAGTAAATAGTCTCAAGCAACCCCCTGTAATGCTCTTTATTCATATATTGATCATATTAGCATAGTTATTAATTTGAGAATTTTGAAGACAACATATCTATCTCTACACATAGATATTAACTGTTTAGCTTCATATCTCTCATGAGTTGTAGTAATTATACATCACCCTTGTTCTCCAGTAAAGAATCTCAAAGACACTGAATATTTAGTGTAGCTCTAGTAGGACAATTCCGGCTGAACTTCTCAGAGTCAAATGGAGCAGAAACTACTGGACTGTCCGTTGTGTCCCATTGCCTTCAGCTTGACTAGACAATGCCTTCAGCTTGAATGTGAGTAGAGCAGTAATGAAACCATTACGTTCACAAAAAACTGCTGAGATCCAAGGCTCTTCCTCTCCGTGTGTAAGAGCACTGTACTTTGTGGTTATACAAAGGAGATGAGAGAATGACTCAAAATGTATTGTGAATTAAAATCCATGGGGGTCATATGTTGAAGGCATTCAATGGCTGATGAGTGTATCATTTATTATTTAAAAAAGGCTGTTTAACCAGTTGGATTTAGGGGGCGCTATTTTAATTTTGTGGATGAAAGACATTCCCATTTTAAACAAGATATTTTGTCACGAAAAGATGCTCGACTATGCATATCATTGACAGCTTTGGAAAGAAGACACTCTGACGTTTCCAAAACTGCAAAGATATTGTCTGTGAATGCCACAGAACTGATGTTCCAGGCGAAACCCAGATAAAAATCCAACCAGGAAGTGCCGCATTTTTTAAAACTGCCTCATGCCAATGACTCCTTATATGGCTGTGAATGAGCTACGAAGGAGCTTACGTTTTCCACGTTTTCCCCAAGGTGTCTACAGCATTGTGTCGTCTTTTTAGGCATTTCCCTTGAAGAATTGCTGTAAGGGACCATACATGGCATGTGGTCACATGGTGTCTCCCGCAGAAAACCTTGCGTAAACTACTGAGGGAGCCATTTTTCCAATCGCTTCTTATGAGAAACCAACTGCCTCGACGGATATATTATCGAGTATATTTGTTAAAAACACCTTGAGGATGGATCCTAAACAACGTTTGCTGTGTTTCTGTCGATATTATGGAGCAAATTTTGAAAGCATGATGAACAAACGGGAGCTAGTTCACCCACAAAAGGATTCTTTTTTTGAAAAAAGGAACATTTGCTTTCTAACTGGGAATCTCCTGAGTGAAAGAATCTGAAGTTCTTCAAAGGTAAATGATTTAATTTGGTTGCTTTTCTTATTTTCGTGAAAATGTACATAAATGCTTGTCTATCGTTGGCTGTAACGCATATTTTGAAAATCTATCTGAGATGACAGTGTTGTTAACAAAAGGCTAAGCTTGTGTTTGAATATATTTATTTCACCTCATTTGCGATTTTCATGAATAGGAAAAGTTTATAGGGGTATTTATGTCCGTTGCGTTATGCTAATGCATTTGAGGCTATGATTGCTCGTCACAAAAGGTTAATAGAATACATATTAATAAACTGCAATGTACTTTAACAGCACAATAGGCCTTGGCAAAACATTAACCCATTTCAACAAGTTAATTGTTTCCTTCAGTACCTTCTCCATCCAAAAGAACAAGACAATGGCACATCACATTTTTCTAATGTCAAAACACTTTTATTGACTTTATTTCCTCAGGTATCCTTCTTCACTTCTAACAACACTCTAGTCCTTTCCAGGCAACAACCTTGAACCCCGGCCCACTCTCTCCCTCTCTAGCCGCTCCTATCATATCCTCACCATTGTGTTTTAGTTGGTGTCCCCACACTTTTGTCATAGCCAATGTGGTCTTCTCTCCGCATCCTCAGACTTCTTTTGCTTTTCACACCTCTGTTTCCAGCTCCCACTCTCAGGATCCCACTGGCCGGTTGAAAGCCGGCAGACGGGCTACATTCCCTCCGAAATCGAGAGATGCAGGAGATCCAAACAAGTTTTTTCAGTTATGATTGATATCACTCCAGCTCCCCTCCTCATCCCTCCTTCATCACACACCTCAACCCTTAAATCCTCACATTTTCTCCCAACTCTTACACAATCTGAACCATCAATACCCGTCAAAGGCGCAATCCAATTTGTTCTCTTCTCTCTCATCTCTCCAACCATCTCCTCCCTCCCCTGTTCCCTCCATCCCACCACCTGCTCCATTTCCCTCTCCCCTCTCTCCACTTGTTTTTCACTTCCTGATGATGATTCACTGGAGCAATGACTATTATTCACATTCTTTGGCTCCAGAAATGATCGTTCCTGCACCACTTTGTGCAATTCTTCAACTGACTCTTGCTTGTCAGAGCTTTAACCCTTATCCCTCCGCGTTTTTTGGGGGGCGTATAGTGTTCCCCGTGTTTCACCATTCATAGTTGGTATTGTGAACTGAAACTCTGACTATGAAAAAAAAGCTTATTCAGGTTACTAATTAACTTGACATCTGGCTGATCTTCCACAGATGATTTAGGGAAAACTATAATTATTCAACAGATTTGAAGTAGGTCGGATTTGAAAGTTGTTTGAACTCCTTGTTGATTTGACCTTTAGATCAAGTTTGTCAGGATGACATGAGAACCATTACCATGTGAGTACGGGACTCCTGTGGATATCTTACATGTTATTAGTTTTTACAAACCAGAGCGACGGAGGGGACTTTCTCCCCATGTCTAATTACAGTGCATTGTGGGATTTTATTTCATCTTGAAGGAAAACAGATGGCATCAGAAGTGATGTGTTTACAACTAAATGGCCCATGAACATTGTGTCCTGACCACTTAGGACCACATTCCTAAAACAGAAAAATCTTCACTCTGTCTAATGTTTTTCTCTACAAAACCTCCAGTGTGGACTTATTCTAAGTTTGAGGAGAGAGGTAATAGGCTTAGGATGGTAATGTCAACCTTCTCTCAATAATTTAGTTGATGATTAGATAAGTCATGTCCTTTTTGGTTTCAGGGTTATATTCCGTGGGAAAGCATATTAAAATGAACATGTGGACAAATAGCTGTGAGGAGATGACTGCCACTGCAATTCTCTCATTTACTAATGGAGTCCATCAACCGCTTGTCAGCGAGAGGTTTCAGTGGCAAATTCTCCATGATGGTCAGCCAATCATAACACACTACTCCAGCTCATTGTGACATGCTCTGACATTATCAATACGTGAGGAAGTAATGTTAATTGTCGGTTTGTAATTGCTTAAAAGAAACCCGGGACGGTCGACACATGAGATACATAGTAATAAGACAATACTGCTAGATGTTTAAAGGAAAGACGAAAGCCGTCTCCACGATGGTGAGCCTTGTGTGCTTTAAAAACCCTTCAACCCTAGTTTTGAGAATTGATGCATTGAAGTAGGTCGGATTTGAAAGTTGTTTGAACGCCTTGTTGACAACACTTGTGCAATGTCCGGTGAAGGCTTTGCTTATACAACATGGAAGCACCCATTAAAGCTCAACTAATGTGTGTGTTTAATTCATTTACATGGTTGGAAAACATTAGCAATTAGAATGACATGGCACTGAACACCGTAACCTGCCTCGTCCCTCATGACGTACTCTTCTGAGATCCCGGAGTACGTTAAAGTGGCTGAATATTATTCCAAAATAAAAGTTCCGCTTCAAACCTACCAATCGAGAGCTGTGTTGTGTTCATCTGTTTTCATTGTTTTGAATTTGAATTTGCATAACGTTACACAGAGGGTTGTATTGTAGGCGGTGGAGCACATGACAGTGCAGTGTTGTAAACTGTCTGAGAGACCTTATGGTTTCTCTTGCCTCGATCCTCTCCTTGTCACACATTGTGTTTTATGATGGAATATGATGACTGTGATTCAGAGACAAGATGTTTTACTTTACAAGCATTAAAGAGAGACATTGCAATTGCATGACAAGGGATACCTGGGTAACATGTACATTTAACCCTTGGACATAAAAATGTCTTGCAAAATATCTTTCACAATCTAAGAATTGAATCGGATGGTATAATTAACACTTGGCGACTAGACATTTTTGTCACTGCAGATTGACACCGGGTGCCATTATCAGTGCTATGCTTTTTAGGGGTAAGAGTATAGGGGGAGTGTAATTTGAAATGTTTCGAAACATTCTCTATGACTCTCTGTGCAAAACATGGACCCGTGACACAGGACAGCATCATCATAGTTGGTCCTCCTGGATACTGTAATCTGTGAAGCACTTTCTACCCTACTTGGCAATTAAGCAAGCGAGGGAGCGAGCGATAAATAGATACAGAGAGAGATAGATATAGAGAGAGAGAGAGGTCTGCTTGGGACAACAGACTGACAACAGGGGTCGATCTGTACCGCCAGACTGTCTCTCTCTCTCTGTAGAGCTTCCCTTCCACCGTCAAATCAAATCAACTGGGCTCCAATCCCAAAGGTCCAGCCCTTCACAGCTACTGTCACTTTGGCACAGATTGTCCATTGAAATGGCTCCTGAAAAACAGATTAAGTGAGCATACTGTACATACAGATTTGGTTTCCAAACTTTGGTAAGTAGTTAAAGGGTATGACTTTGAAGCTAAATGACTTCTAAGAGGGCAGATGCTTCCCCACTAACACTAACACTTGAGGAAATGCACCAGACAAACTAGATCTCTCCTCAGAACACCCCAGTACAGTAAGAAGGTTCGTAAGGAGGTTCACGACCAGGTCATGTAACATAGAGACAAACCATAGCAGCATGCGGGTTCATGTTGCACGGTAATATTAATATTTGTCATATTTGAGATGGCTAAGAAAACACTCAAAAAGGAAGGGAGGAGTGGGGGGAGCTAGTTGTTATACCTCCTAAGATGACCCAAAGCTGCTTCAATAAACAGAGCTCAAGATCTGGGTGCACGTTTTAGTTTTTGCCTTAGCACTAAACATCTGATTCAAATACCCAAAGCTTGATGAGTTGGGGGTGGGGGGACCCAAGGACTGAGTTTTGGAAGCCCTGCTTCATGGTACTTCAAATAATTCAACACAATAACTGCCTGCTACCTAGTATGATGCCGACGGGTGCTACTGAACCAACATAATCACCTATAATCCTTTTACACGTGATACTGTACATCAGCATTGAGTCTGGTATAATTGGTATATTTCTAAAGTGTACTATAATGTCAAAACCCAGCCAGATGAATGTATAAACCTGGAGACAGAGAAGACAGAGATCCGTTACATCCAGTGCTCCCTCAGGGGAGGCCACGGTTCAATATCCACCGCATCGATTTTTATATCAAGCCCTGGCCACAAAACCTGAAAACATTTACTCCTCTTGATGAAATAATGATGTTACTTTCCTTAATACTTTCCTTAACTCCCTCCCTGGGGACCTCCCAGGACCATGGGCGACCACTGACATGAAACTGGTTTTTACACACTGCTAAAATACACAAGTCACAATGATTGAACTGAAGGACTGAATTGCAAATTTCACTGCAATGGAAGTCTTTATGGCTGCTTGGCTAGCTCAAATTACTGTAGTACAGAAAGACGTGTGAAGAAACTGTAAACATCCAAGCGAGCAGACAGTCAGACAGTGCCGTTTTGTCCGAGTCTCATTGTATGTGGCTGGCTAGCTGTACAATCTTTTCATCTGATTCGTAGTAGAATGCTTAATGTAATCTTTCCCGAGACCATTATGGGGTTTAAGGCGAGCCATCGGAGAGAAGATGGTGTCCGCGAGATAAAAACAGGAGGCTGGACTCAGAGTCTGTCGATCCTCTCTATCCCCTAAAAGCTCTCTAACAAGATCAGGGATTGAGTTATCCCCATTGTGAATAAGGCAGACCTTATCTCTGAAACCAATTATGGAATATTGCTCGAATAGTGCTTACTAACAGGGAGACTTACTCTCAGACAGCACACAGACACAGAAGCTTCTCACAGCGTGTAAAGGCGAAAGAACAGAGAAACAATTGTTTATATATATATATATATATATATATATATATATATATATATTACCAGGGATAATATCAAACAAGGAAATGCCATAACTCTGTATTTGTCTTCTAAGCATCCTATCCTTGACAGGATAAAACGCTCGAGATTGTTTTCTGACCTTTCGTTTGATAAATGAACAAGGCCAGTAGGATGTTTTTCTCCAGTGAAAGGAGTAGAATACACTCTTCAGAATACAGTATATCTAATTCCATGTGATATTTATAAAAATAATAATTTGGGTGCTCATATTCGTCCTATTTCACACATGTACAAGTGTATTACAGTTTTTCCCAATCGATTTTTAAAAAACTTTCTTAACATTCTCTGAACTTTAAGTGCAATTGTCACAACTGTTTTATGGGACATCACAAACTCTATTCCATGTCTGCAAAATGTAGAAACTCACCCAAAACATTTCATTCATGCTTCAAAATCAAATTATTGTGTCAGTAAATTGGCCAATGCCACCAAAAAAAATAGACGTTTTCTTTTGTCGTCGTGTGAGCCGTACTGGTCAAAATGTTTCGATGTTTTTTCACCATGGCAGTCAACCTTGTAAATGTTTGTTATATTCAAATTTCAGCTTTGTTCTACATTTTTGTTAACACTGACGGCTTCATGCACTATACAAGAATGTCCGTTTTGTCTAGCTGAATGTTATTGTGTATCACACTGAGCTTTTAGTTACCGATTTCAACAGTAGGTAAAAGTTTACTGGGAAAAGTCAATACTGAAAAGGAATATGCACATTTGTATGTATACAGTCAATTTATGTTTGTAGCAATGTGTTACATGTCTCTTAGAAAATTCACATTTGCATGTCCATTTTTACATATTTCTTACATGTCATATACAGTTGTGGCCAAAAGCTTTGAGAATGACACAAATATTAATTTTCACAATGTCTGCTGCTTCAGTGTCTTCAGATATTGTTGTCAGATGTTACTATGGAATACTGAAGTATAAATACAAGCATTTCATCAGTGTCAAAGGCTTCTATTGAAAATTGCATAAAGTTTATGCAGAGTCAATGTTTTCAGTGTTGACCCTTCTTTTTCAAGACCTCTGCAATCCGCCCTGGCATGCAGTCAATTAACTTCTGGACCACATCCTGACTGATGGCAGCCCATTCTTGCATAATCAATGCTTGGAATTTGTGGGTTTTTGTTTTTCCACCCGCCTCTTGAGGATTGACCACAAGTTCCCAATGGGATTAAGGTCTGAGGAGTTTCCTGGCCATTGACCCAAAATATCGATGTTTTGTTCCCCGAGGCACTTAGTTATCACTTTTGCCTTATGGCAAGGTGCTCCATCATACTGGAAAAGGCTTGTTCGTCTCCAAATTGTTCATTCATGGCTGTGTTCTTAGGCAAAATTGTAAGTGAGCCCACACCCTTGGCTGAGAAGCAGCCCCACACATGGAATGGTCTCAGGATGCTTTACTGTTGGCATGACACAGGACTGATGGTAGCGCTCAACTTGTTTTCTCCGGACAAGCTTTTATCTGGATGCCCCAAACAATGGGAAATGAGATTCATCAGAGAAAATGACTTTACCCCAGTCCTCAGCAGTCCAATCCCTGTACCTTTGCAGAATATCAGTCTGTCCCTGATGTTTTTCCTGGAGAGAAGTGGCTTCTTTGCTGCCCTTCTTGACACCAGGACATCCTCCAAAAGCCTCACTTTGCATGCAGATGCACTCACACCTGCCTGCTGCCATTTCTGAGCAGGCTCTGTACTGGTGGTGCCCCGATCCCGCAACGGCTGGTGATCTGTAACCAGTGTGAAACGTTTGCCATATAGGTATGGGTGGCATTTCTTGACGCCCCACACTAGTGCCAGTGCTTCTTTGTCGATTTGTGAGTAGTTTTTCTCTGCATCATTCAATGTTCGTGACGCGAATGCAACTGGCCTCTCTGACCCATCTTTCAGTGTGTGTGAAAGGACGGCCCCTAAGCCATAAGGGGACGCATCACAAGCCAACCTCACTGGCATTTCAGGGTCATAATGCATCAGGACCTGTTCAGATGTTATGAGCCGTTTTGCCTCCAGAAATGCATTTTCACACTGCTCTGTCCACCGCCATGTCCTATTCTTTTCCAGAAGCTGATTTAGAGGCTGGAGTACTGCTGAAAGGTTTGGGAGGAATCTTCTGTAGTAATTGATCAGTCCCGTGAAAGATCTCACTTCTGTGATATTTTGTGGTCGTGGTGCCTGTACCACTGCCTCAATTTTGTCCTGTGTTTTGTGCAATCCATTGCAGTCCATTTCATGTCCACAGAAGACAATCTTGTCTTTGAAGAACTCACACTTCTGTAAGTTTGTCTGTAGACCATACTCTTTCAGTCTTTTCAGGACCTCTTCCAGGTTAGCCAGGTGCTCTTTGTCGGTGCGACCTGTTTTGATCATGTCATCCAGGATACATTGGGTTCCTGGGATTCCTTGCAAAATCTGGTCAATGGCTGGGACCGATGCAATGCCAAAAACCAGGCGGTTATACCTGTATAGACCTTTGTGTGTGTTTATTGTCAGGTACTGTTAGGAGCTCTCTTCAACCGGTAGCTGTGAATCAGATCGATTTTACTGAAGTGTTTCCCACCAGCTAGTGCAGCAAAGATGTCATCCAGACGTGGCAGGGGGTATTGGTCCACATGCAACATTGAATTCACAGTTACTTGGAAGTCCCCACACATTCTAATAGACCCGTCTTTCTTCATAATAGGAACTATGGGTGTGGCCCATTCGTGTGGCCATTCGCTTCTGTCTACTTTCGTCAGGATCCCTGTATCCTGTCTACTTTTGTCAGGATCCCCTTTGGTCTCAGGGAGTATGGAACAGATCTGGCTTTGCAGAATTTCGGGGTTGAGTCATCTCACAGTACAAGTTTTGCTGTGATGCCTTTTACTGTTCCCATCTGATCACTGAACACTGTGTTGTATTTCTTCTGCAAGTGTTCCAGTGTTTGGTCTGTGCCTTTCTCTTTGGACTGGAACGTGTGGAGCATTTTCAAGTCACACCAGTTCAGCTTTACTTTTGAAAGCCATTCCCTGCGAAATAATGGGGGGCCAGTTCCAGGCACCACATACAGCTGTAACTGCTGTGTTTGCCCCGCACTCTGACCTGCAATGCCCCCCCATTGGGCTCAATCTCTCTCCTGAGTAGCAGCAACACATTTGTGTTCTTCAGTTTGATAGCCTTGAAGTGCTCATTGTAGACAGTAGTGGAAATTATAGACACTGCAGATCCTGTGTCCAGCTCCATTTTGAGGGGTTTGCCTTCGATATCTGGTGTCACCCATATTATGCTACTGCTAGGAGAAGTCACTGTGTTTAACTCCATTGTACCAATTAATCGTTCATCTGAATCACTGCCACTGTTCTCTGCTAGTGCATTCACAGACCCTTTAATTTTTTCAGTTTTCCTGTTGTGACTGAATTTTGCTCTGCATGCTCTTTGAATGTGCCCACTTCTACTGCATTTGTGACAAATGTCATCTTTAAAACGGCAGTCCTCTGCTCTGTGACCATCTCTGTCACACCTGTTGCATTTTTCGGCGACACGGAGGTGCTGTCGGCTGCATGAAAACTTATGCAGAGAAGTTTGTGAAAGGTCAGTAATTCTTTTACTTTGCAACTCAACTGCATCTTTACTCGCGATTTCCATTGCCACAGCAATTTCAACAGCCTTTGCAAACGTGAGATCTGATTCTGTGAGCAAACGTTTCTGAATATGTTCATGTTTCAGTCCACAAACAAATCTATCCCTTAATTTGTCATTTAGGTTCTCTCCAAACTGGCAATGTTCCGACCGTTTCTTCAACTCTGCTACATATGTACTAACACCCTCCCCCTTATTCTGATCTCTCTTGTGGAAACGAAAACGTTGCGCGATGAGGAGAGGTTTAGGTGATAGGTGTTTTGCAATATCTCCACAATCTCTGTGAATGTTTTATTGGAGGGCTTCAGAGGGGCAGTCAGATCTCGTAGCAAACTGTAAGTTTTTGGGCCAATTAAACTCAACAACGCTGGCACTCTCTTGCTATCAGCAATGCCGTTTGCAATGAAGTACTGTTCCAGTCGTTCAATGTAACTTGCCCAGTTTTCTTGCGTGTCATCAAACACATCTATTTTCCCGATGCTAGCCATTCTCTTTACCTCTGGCTCCACGGGTCTTTGATCTGCCGCCTCGTTCTCGTCAGCTCTCCCCTCGTCTTCACTGCTTGCTAGCTGTTGTGCTACAGGGTCAACATCTTCCTCTCTTCCTACAAGCTCCATCTGTATTTGTGATGCACACTGCAGGTAATCATCCTCGTCGCCATTGTAGTGTCTTAACACTTAGTACTTATTTATATAATAAGAAAGACTCGAGAATACAAGCACTTGAACTGGAGCTTCACATTTACTCAAACGAGTGAATGCCAGAATAACATAGAACAACACTGCGCATGACCAAGGGTGCGCCATCCTTAAAGGGGACATCAGTAATTCACATAACATAACAGTAATTATATATATTTCATGAGTGTGTGTGCGTTAACATCTGTCTAAGTTACTGCCCAGATCTTCCAGTCTGGACAACGGCCAGACGACAGGTCTGGAACGGCGACCCCAAATCCAGACACCCACGGCCCATCCTTGTGGTGGCATGCTCCGCTGTCAGAGAGCCTACCAAGGTAAACCACCAGAGGGGGGGGGGACTGCAACGGCGATCACAAACCAGGACATCCCTGGGCCCTCCCTTGGGTACTTTGCAGCTTCCAGGGAACCTACCAAGGTACATCACTAAAGGGGACCGCAACGGCGATCGCCAACCGGACATCAACTACCAAGCCCGATCCCCCTCTCTCTGCCTCCCCCTTGCCTCCTTCAACTAGGCTGCTGTGGTCAGAGAGAGGTTGTAAATTCCTGAGGAGAAGACCTTGTTCCCGAATGAGTGTGCGTTCATATACAAAGGATTAGCATTTCAATTGTTATAATTAGTAACTCTGTAGTGACTTCTTTGTCAACCCCCACTTCCCTTTTGTCTAACAAGCCGCCATGCCGGTTTAGCCCACTAGGGCACATTCTCCTATCATTTCTTGTACCCATATTTACTTTGTTTGTTTGTGCACTTCTGTGATTGTTTAGTTAGTTAATAAGTAAATGATTTAAGACAATTGATGTATGGATGACTCATAGTGAAGACTGGGTTTGTGCAGCTAACCAACAATTTACGACGTTTGGAATGAGACTAACGTGAGGTAAAATAACTAATTCGCTAATCAGAAGACTATGGATCAGTTATGAAAATATCTGAAAGATTATATTGGGAAATTATAATTTTGTAATCTGAATATTTTTCTTGGTGCCCCGACTTCCCTAGTTAATTACAGTTACATGATTAATCAGTTTGATCACTTAATACTAATTATAGAGAGTCTTTGATAAAAGTCTTCAATTTAATGATAGTAAAGACATGACACACACAATTACATAATCTGGCAAATCTGGTCTAACTAAACCTTGTTCGTGTTCTGTAAAGTGTATTTAGGAAGGCCAGGAGAAGTTGGGTGTGATAGGGCCCAATGTGTGGTATATGTGTGCTCACAGCATTCTCAGAAATGGCAACACATATTGTAATATTGCTGCCACGTTGGCCTGGTGTGCCAATTGTGACTCGGTGTTCAATGAGATTGCGGCCACGCCTCCTGCCTTTGGCCAGATGGAACCCAGCCTAGTCCACAAAAACAAGAATTTGGGTCATTTCATGTCTTTCCAGTTCCGTTTTTCTCTATAGTAGCACATATAGTAACACAGAAACCAAATATTAAGTTTGTTTTACATAGCCTATTCTAGAATCAGACAGTTTAGTAAAGTAGAAATAAAAGTAAAGTAGAACAAAAGTAAAGAACGAGTACATATTTATCTGTTTTCCCTATGGAATGTTTGCACAATTGATGACACTGTGGACCTGTTTACATTAGGCTGTACTCTCTGACCAGCCTCTTCCTTTGTCAGACCATGGTTTATAACACTGTGGACCTGTTTACTTTAGTCTGTACTCTCCCACCAGCCTCTTCCACTGTCAGACCATGGTTTATAACACTGTGGACCTGTTTACTTTAGTCTGTACTCTCCCACCAGCCTCTTACACTGTCAGACCATGGTTTATAACACTGTGGACCTGTTTACATTAGGCTGTACTCTCCCACCAGCCTCTTCCATTGTCAGACCATGGTTTATACCATTGTGGACCTATTTACATTAGGCTGTACTCTCCCACCAGCCTCTTCCACTGTCGGACCATGGTTTATAACACTGTGGACCTGTTTACATTAGGCTGTACTCTCCCACCAGCCTCTTCCATTGTCAGACCGTGGTTTATAACACTGTGGACCTGTTTACATTAGGCTGTACTCTCCGACCAGCCTCTTCCATTGTCAGACTATGGTTTATAACACTGTGGACCTGTTTACATTAGGCTGTACTCTCCGACCAGCCTCTTCCATTGTCAGACCATGGTTTATAACACTGTGGACCTGTTTACATTAGGCTGTACTCTCCCACCAGCATCTTCCATTGTCAGACCATGGTTTATAACACTGTGGACCTGTTTACATTAGGCTGTACTCTCCCACCAGCCTCTTCCACTGTCAGACCATGGTTTATAACACTGTGGACCTGTTTACATTAGGCTGTACTCTCCGACCAGCCTCTTCCACTGTCAGACCATGGTTTATAACACTGTGGACCTGTTTACATTAGACTGTACTCTCTGACCAGCCTCTTCCATTGTAAGACTATGGTTTATGACATGGGCCACAATTGTGGCTCTGATTTCATCAGGGACTCGTATTCTTTGCCTTCGACCTCTTCCTCTATTATGTCTTCCCCTAACACCACCACCACGCATTCTTACACATCTTCTTATTTCTCTTCCACGAGCATGTAGCTGCTGTTCAGAGTTGTGATGTTCCTCCATGTTCAAAAATGGTAGTGATTGTGCCGTGGGCAAGCTCCATATACAGTGGGGAGAAGAACAACTATTTTGCACTTTTTCCTAGTTACAAAGCATGTAGAGGTCTGTAATATTTATCATAGGTACACTTCAACTGTGAGAGACAGATCTAAAACAAAAATCCAGAAAATCACATTGTATGATTTTTAAGTAATTAATTTGCATTTTATTGCATGACATAAGTATTTGATACATCAGAAAAGCAGAACTTAATATTTGGTACAGAAACCTTTGTTTGCAATTACAGAGATCATACGTTTCCTGTAGTTCTTGACCAAGTTTGCACACACTGCAGCAGGGATTTTGGCCCACTCCTCCATACAGACCTTCTCCAGATCCTTCAGGTTTGGGGGCTGTCGCTGGGCAATACGGACTTTCAGCTCCCTCCAAAGATTTTCTATTGGGTTCAGTTCTGGAGACTGGCTAGGCCACTCCAGGACCTTGAGATGCTACTTACGGAGCAACTCCTTATTTGCCCTGGCTGTGTGTTTCAGGTCGTTGTCATGCTGGAAGACCCAGCCACGACCCATCTTCAATGCTCTTACTGAGGGAAGGAGGTTGTTGGCCAAGATCTCGCGATACATGGCCCCATCCATCCTCCCCTCAATACGGTGCAGTCATCCTGTCCCCTTTGCAGAAAAGCATCCCCAAAGAATGATGTTTCCACCTCCATGCATCACGGTTGGGATGGTGTTCTTGGGGTTGTACTCATCCTTCTTCTTCCTCCAAACATGGCGAGTGGAGTTTAGACCAAAAAGCTCTATTTTTGTCTCATCAGACCACATGACCTTCTCCCATTCCTCCTCTGGATCATCCAGATGGTCATTGGAAATCTTCAGACGGGCCTGGACATGCACTGGCTTGAGCAGGGGGACCTTGCATGCGCTGCAGGATTTTAATCCATGACGGCGTAGTGTGTTACTAATGGTTTTCTTTGAGACTGTGGTCCCAGCTCTCTTCAGGTCATTGACCAGGTCCTGCCGTGTAGTTCTGGGCTGATCCCTCACCTTTCTTGTTATTAAACTATAGTTTTCACTGTATCACAGTAGCAGTGGGTCAGTGGGTCAGTGGGTCAGAAATTTACATACAGAAGTTGACTGTGCCTTTAAACAGCTTGGAAAATTCCAGATAATTACGTAATGGCTTTAGAAGCTTCAGAAGCAACTTTACGTCTGACAGATTTTGATATTTAAATGGATCATTTTGCATGTGATGGCTCACACCATGACATAATGTTAGAAGTTGTGATGAGTATGATAATTTCACTGAGAATCAACTCGTCAGTTTTCATCAGCAAGCCATGTGCATGTAGTTATTGGGCAAATTGTAGACAATTGTCCTTACTGTTTTGCACACGTGCCAAAACACGTGCAATTTGCTTAAATGAATAAGAACTTCAAATCCGGTGTGAACAAGAAACTAATTGTTCAGAGATTTGAACTTGAAAATTATTCTCCTTTGAGAATTGAGCCAAAGAAATTGAGAAAAGCTGTAATACACTTGTGTATTGAAAATGTGTTTTTTTGCACATCCCACTTTCCCTGAGCCACTCTCAGAGACTGGGGTCATGCCCGGGTTCTATTAGTTCAGCATGATATTACCTAATAAAGAAGAGGTGCTACAGGAAGGACAGTATTTCGTCCCGCCTTTCTGAACCGCAACATACAAGTGCAAGGATCTTATAGAAAGCATCATTTTCAAGATCATCATCCTTGAACAACATGATGTTGTCAATATGACCACCACTTCCATTGTTTTATTTAATGTCAACTTCATACCCAGTCCATTAGGCATACATCATATAAGACAGAGGGCTTGACTATGGGTACAAACTGAATCGTTACTGGGGACTGAACAGTATGCGGGCTGAACTAAGTTTGGACTCTCTTATGAAGTGGGAGGAAAATTAGATTTCTAACTCTTTATTTAATGAGTGCCCATTCAGTGGTTATCTAATGATGAAGCACCTGTCTCTTAGTTTTAAAATATTTAGATTTACCATTTAGATTTTACCATTCATCTCACACAACTCTAAACCAGGCTTCTCCTCAGGCCTACAGAGGGGGAGGAGAGGAAACATGAATGTCCAGGATAATCACAACTACTTTGTACCAAGCTGAATGGGAGCAGAGAGGGCCGGTCTGACAGAAACAGAGAGTGAGAGATAAAGAGAGAAGATCTTTCTCTGTAGAGTAGAGACCTCCAGCCCAGGCCAGCCCTGCAGCCCAGTTGAGTCATAGAATTCTACACATCCATTAGTCTAGTCTGACTTTTAATGAGCCGAGTTGGCGTAATTCAAAAGAACCTGGCTTGTTCGAAACAATCAAAGAGGAGAGAGTGTTCAGTCAAAACTCCAGGGAAGCTTGTGTCTGTATGATCCTTTTAAGTACATAGTATTAGGAGAGGAGAAGTAGGAAGAAGAGGACAGATACAGAGGAAAAGAAAGAAAGAAGATTAGGAGGAGAAAAGAGAAAGAAAGAAAGAAAGAAAGAAAGAAAGAAAGAAAGAAAGAAAGAAAGAAAGGAGGACCCCTGTGCAAGCACGCAGGAGGGAAAATTATATGTTCTTCTTCTATCCTCCGTCTCTGAGTTTCTTAATTGTAGCCCTGTGAGAGCCATCTGAAAATACTATCCCCTGTCAATGTCTAATGCTACAGCCATCGCAGCGCAAAAATGAAATAGAAAATAGAACTGGCACATATACTGTAATATGAAGCAACCCGAAACAACAGGGGGTAAATCAACTCCCTCCCACCCCTCCACCACTCTGAATAAAAAAGCTACAAACTGATAGGGGGGAAAGAAAAACTTTTCAAGCCAGGGCAAAAGTAACCATCAACCACCTTATATAACCATCAAGTACTTGATGTCACGTATTGCCTTAGAACATGGTGCAAAATGAAAGCCTGATCTAACGCAGCTCATGTACCACTTGCTGTTGGCTTAATGAGGAGGATTGTGCAAGAGTTTAGACAAGAGAAGGGGTTTAAAAGGTTACAGATTTCTGTGTGTCATACTAGATGTACGGGATGTGTTGGAATCAAACAAACTTTGCTACAGTAAAGACATTTACAACCTAATTAGACGCTGTGAATCAGAAACATCAGGACTATACGTCGTCATCAAAGGATTCCATACAGATGTAGGTTCTTAATTTGACCAATATTCAGTCACAGCAAAATAATCCTGCAGAAACAGGATTTTAACGTTGAGTCCATAATGTTGCTTGATCGGTGGTTACCAATAAGCTGGCCCAAAGAATGCTACATGAAAAGTACAATACTGTTAATATAACCATGTGATAGTGTGGATTTTCAGTGAATTTATGTAAATCACAAAAGGTCAAATTAAGATCCTACATCTGTATGAAGTATATTGAATTATGGTATGATGTTACTGTTGCCTACATATGATTGGACATCTGATTCTGCTTTAGAACCATGATTAATGTACAATGAAATGTGTACAAATTAAAGCTTTTAAAGAGTCAAATGAAGCACAGTACTTCAAAATACTGTGTTTAATTGCTCATTATTTTTGGTGATTATTTCATTTGAATTAAATTATCAAGCTAATCAGTGTGGGGAGTCATTAGAATGCCCATTGTTAGTCCTCTGTGTGCACTTGCACCGCCGAGCATAACGGGAAAATAAAATGTTCACTGAGGTGGCTGACTGAGTAATCCTGCTGGCTTGCTTCTGAAGATAAGAAGAGCTGGTCCTGGTCAGTCCCTGGATTGGAGACCAGATGCTGCTGGAAGTGGTGTTGGAAAGCCAGTAGGAGGCACTCTTCCCTCTGGTCTAAGGAGATCCCTATGCCCCAGGGCAGTGATTGGTGACATTGCCCTGTGTAAGGTGCAATGTAAACGGGTGTTCTGACACTCTAAAGTCACTAAAGATATTATAAGATTAGGGGTGTTAACCCTGGTGTCCTGGCTAAATTCCCAATCTGACCCTCATACCATCATGGCCACTTAATCATCCCCAGCTTCCAACTGGCTCATTCATCCCCCTCCTCTCCCCTGTAACTATTTCCCAGGTTGCCTTCAGATCCCTTTGGGCCCAGGTCAAAAGTAGTGCACTATATAGTGATTATGGGACAATTTCAGAAGCACAAAGGGCACCCAGGGTCAACAACAACACATGAAAGAAAACAATCTTGCCACTGAGGCCAAGTTCACTCATAAACACAGCGTGCATTCTCTTGAAAAAAAAGTCAGCAGATAACTTGCCAAGACGGTTTCCGATTCCAACGAATTTCCTTAGAATCTTATAATACATGAACACTATTCTGTGTCTTTGAGCACAGGAATAATTTATATGACATTATCACAGCTGGCCAGCCCTTTCAGAAGAGATATTCCTCAAGTGGGAAGATACTTCAGTCATTAAGTGCAAATTGTAGTGGGAGGGGAGTCAATCCAGGCTGTATCACAATCCGCCGTGATTGGGAGTCCCATAGGGCAGCACACAATTGGCCCAGCGTCGTCCGGGTTTGGCCGGTGTAGGCCGTCATTGTAAATAAGATTTTGTTCTTAACTGACTTTCCTAGTTAAATAAAGGTTACATTTTACATTTAAAAATGACTAACAATGTGACAGTCCACAGGAGATCTGCATGAAGACAACACTAACACACTACTGGAGCTAACCGCTAGCCAGATTGTCACGGCAACAGTCTAACTTTAGCGCTGTATATTTTTGGTCTCTATTGTCAACTTGTATGTAGCCTATATAGCCCTTCAGAACCCAACATGCAGCAATAAACATTATTGCTATTTCCGAGTCTGAAAGAAAGTGGTGGTTCTTCAAATGATCCACAATACATACTCTAGTCATTCAATGTATGGAAATGCAAAGACGTTTTTTCAAATATGTTACTTTGCTGTTTTGTAGGCTTTAATTGCCTCCCTGATGTCAATCTACATGTCAATAAACCTCATTCACATGAAGTTTTCCTTCACATCTTCACTACAAAGTAGCCATTTGTTGACAGAGAAAATTTTAAATAAAGAGCCAGGCAGCCAGTTTCACTGTGTATAGTTAATTGCTGCACCACCTAGTGAAACTGAGTGGATATGCCCCCAGAATGAAGGCCCACTTTGCCAGACTGAGAGCAAAGCACTGCCAGCCTTGTCTTACACCCACGCCAAGAATACAAATTGGTATTTAAAGAAACAGACGGATCCTGGAAAACAATGTTTACTTGTTGGACTAGTTTCCTGGGCCCGTATAAACAAAGCATATCAGAGTTGGAGCAGTTGTGGAAAAAGTATTTCATTTTCATACTTGAGTCAAAGTAAATATACGTTAATAGAAAATACTTAAAGTAAAAGTGAAAGTCATCCAGTACTACTTGAGTAAATGTCTAGACGTATTTGGTTATAAATATTCTTCAATATCAAAAGTAAATGGACTTACTAAAATATACATAAGTATCAAAAGTAAAAGTTTCATTAATTTCAAATACCTTATATTAAGAAAACCCGACGGCACATGTATTTTTTTAATATCCGAATACCCCTAAAATTCTAGCCTAACGGTCTAAGTGACCCAGGTCACACATTCACAAAGTGACTCGGCACAATGCTGATCTAGGATCTTCTTAATCATGATTTAAAAGGCTAAATGGGTCCTAGATCAGTACTCCTACTCAGTAGATAATACTTATAGTGTTATGGTCTGCTTTAGCTGTAGATAGTGGGCACCAACTGAACTTAGAGCACTTTGTGACTTAGAGCAGACTAATGACAACAATTTTACATTACATTTAAGTCATTTAGCAGACGCTCTTATCCAGAGCGACTTACAAATTGGGCAGACAATGGCAGACTGATGACAACAAAGTTTTTTCAAAAGGTGTTAGACCTATCTATGCATATCTCTGTACATTTTCCCATGTTGCCACTACGTTTTCCATCTCTAAAGCATCTCCACCATCAATTCCCCTTACATTTTCTACCATAAATACCTCATACAGTATCTACCATCAATACCCCATTCAGTATCCACCATCAATACCCCATTCAGTATCCACCATCAATACCCCATACAGAATCCACCATCAATACCCCACACAGTATCTACCATCAGTACCCCATACAGAATCCACCATCAATACCCCACACAGTATCTACCATCAGTACCCCATACAGAATCCACCATCAATACCCCACACAGTATCTACCATCAATACCCCATACAGAATCCACCATCAATACCCCATGCAGTATCCACCATCAATACCCCATACAGTATCCACCATCAATACCCCATACAGAATCCACCATCAATACCCCACACAGTATCCACCATCAATACCCCATACACTAACACTTCAAAACATTACAATAAACAACCATTTCAACATGTAAAAATAGTTGAAAATATCAGGTAAATAATTGTTTGATAAATACATTTCAGAGATGAGCAAATGTGCCAATGAGTCCGCTTACCACACACACAAACACCCCCTCCCCCTCCCCCCTCCCCCCCATTCCTTCCTCAAATTCCTCCAATATGATGAGAGAGGGTGGCAGTGTTGGTGCGATGTGAGAGGAAACTCTTCTCAGCAGGCCTCCCTGCTACAATTAATGAAGAGGTCACATTGTGTATTTATATTCTATATATTTCCTAGTCATTATGATTCTGCCCCCAAGAAACAACATCCTCCTGTTGCTGCTAGTATGTTCTCCTGGGAGCATTCATTTTGTTTGGTCTACATAACAAAAGGACAATAATTAACAGTTACCAAACCAGCCTTTTTTTCCTCAAAGCTTGCATGCAGTTTGTATTGCTGTGGTTTGTATATCTAAACTTGGGGAATAAACTATTGAGGAAAGTTGTTCATATGTTTAATTAAATTAATTAAAAGAAAAGCTACAGTAGGCAAAAACTTTATTCCATGTATTAAGAGGTAGGTTATTGTTGGCTATTGTTTCAAAGGAACAATGGTTTAATGTTAAAAAGCATTTTGGGATGTCATTTTGCTTCACATGCTGTTATGTTGTGCTGAGCAAGAGTAATGACAGTAGACGTTGTTAAGGAAGCATAGTACATAGTAGTTGTATTGCTTCTTTAATCAGGTTAACAGTTTTCTGCTGTGCTAACATAATTGCAAAACAGTTTTCTAGTGATCAATTAGCATTTTAAAATGATCAACTTGGATTAGCTAACACAATGTGCCATTGGAACACAGGAGTGATGCTTGCTGATAATGGGCCTCTGTACGCCTAGGTAGATAATCCATAAAAAAGCTGTCGTTTGTCACGTACTGACCTTAGTTCCTTTTTTATGTTTCAATTTTAGTTTGGTCAGGGCGTGAGTTGGGGTGGGCATTCTATGTTTATGTGTTCTATGTTTTCTATTTCTATGTGCTTGGCCTGGTATGGTTCCCAATCAGCGGCAGCTGGCAATCGTTGTCTCTGATTGAGAACCATACTTAGGCAGCCTGTTCTCCCACTATGGGTCGTGGGAAGTTATTTTCTGTTTAGTGTTTTTTGTTGCACCTTACAGAACTGTTCGTTTGTCGGTTTGTTGTTTTTGTTTAGTATTCATCTTTATTAAAATGATTATGAATACGTACCACACTGCACTTTGGTCCTCTTCTCCTTCTCCCGACGACAATCGTTACACCGATTTAACAATGTCTACACTGTATTCTGATCAATTTGATGTCATTTTAATGGACAAAAAATGTGCTATTCTGTCAAAAACAAGGACATTTCTAAGTGACCCCAAACTGTTGAATGGCAGTGTTTATATATATATATATATATAAATATACACTATATACAATATATATATATATATATATATACTGCTCAAAAACTTAAACAACACAATGTAACTCCAAGTCAATCACACTTCTGTGAAATCAAACTGTCCACTTAGGAAGCAACACTGATTGACAATACATTTCACATGCTGTTGTGCAAATGGAATAGACAACAGGTGGAAATTATAGGCAATTAGCAAGACACCCCCAATAAAGGAGTGGTTCCGCAAGTGGTACCACAGACCACTTCTCAGTTCCTATGCTTCCTGGCTGATGTTTTGGTCACTTTTGAATGCTGGCGGTGCTTTCACTCTAGTGGTAGCATTAAACAGAATCTACAACCCACACAAGTGGCTCAGGTAGTGCAGCTCATCTAGGATGGCACATCAATGCGAGCTGTATCAAGAAGGTTTGCTGTGTCTGTCAGCATAGTGTCCAGAGCATGGAGGCGCAACCAGGAGACAGGCCTCCAGATGTGGAGGAGGCCGTAGGAGGGCAACAACCCAGCAGCAGGACCGCTCCTTCCGCCTTTGTGCAAGGAGGAGCACTGCCAGAGCCCTGCAAAATGACCTCCAGCAGGCCACAAATGTGCATGTGTCTGCTCAAACGATCAGAAACAGACTCCATGAGGATGGTATGAGGGCCCAACGTCCACAGGTGGGGGTTGTGCTTACAGCCCAACACCGTGCAGGACGTTTGGCATTTGCCAGAGAACACCAAGATTGGCAAATTCGCCACTGGCTCTTCACAGATGAAAGCAGGTTCACACTGAGCACGTGACAGACATGACAGAGTCTGGAGACGCCGTGGAGAACGTTCTGCTGCCTGCAACATCCTCCAGCATGACCGGTTTGGCGGTGGGTCAGTCATGGTGTGGAGTGGCATTTCTTTGGGGGGCCGCACAGCCCTCCATGTGCTCGCCCGAGGTAGCCTGACTGCCATTAGGTACCGAGATGAGATCCTCAGACCCCTTGTGAGACCATATGCTGGTGCGGTTGGCCCTGGGTTCCTCCTAATGCAAGACAATGCTAGACCTCATGTGGCTGGAGTGTGTCAGCAGTTCCTGCAAGAGGAAGGCATTGATGCTATGGACTGGCCCGCCCGTTCCCCAGACCTGAATCCAATTGAGCACATCTGGGACATCATGTCTCGCTCCATCCACCAACAGACTGTCCAGGAGTTGGCGGATGCTTTAGTCCAGGTCTGGGAGGAGATCCCTCAGGACACCATCCGCCACCTCATCAGGAGCATGCACAGGCTTTGTAGGGAGGTCATACAGGCACGTGCAAGCCTACACACACTACTGAGCCTCATTTTGACTTGTTTTAAGGACATTACATCAAAGTTGGATCAGCCTGTAGTGTGGTTTTCCACTTTAATTTTGAGTGTGACTCCAAATCCAGACCTCCATGGGTTGATAAATCTGATTTCCATTGATCATTTTTGTGTGATTTTGTTGTCAGCACATTCAACTATGTAAGGAAAAAAGTATTTAATGACAATATTTCATTCATTCAGATCTAGGATGTGTTATTTTAGTGTTCCCTTTATTTTTTTGAGCAGTGTATATTGTGTGTGTTCAAAAAAAATGCCCAGATGGTCGTTACAATGCTTGTTGGGACATCATTTATGTAACATTGGGCAAGTCCATTCACATGCCCTTTCCCAACACCTTTATGCATTTACATCATACAGCATAAGCCTTGCTTTACTGTTGATATTGCCAATTTGAAGGTCATAGGCCCTTAATTTAGGTTTTTCATATCAACCAATTCAAACTGCCAACTAAAACACATGAATCAGCCCACTGATTCAGAAAGAGGTGAACTTTTCACACTGTGACTGCATCCTGAATGGCACCCTATTCCATAGTGAACTACTTTTGACCAGAACCCTTTGGGCCCTGGTGAAAAATAGTGTACTATGTAGGGAATACGATGCCATTTGGGATGCAGACTGTGTATACATGAGTTCTCTGGTAGATTGGGCTACATGGGAGTAATTGAGGGAGGATAAGGTGTGAATTATGAGGAGCAGACTGACAAGTGAGGACGGAATTATTGTCTAACTGTATTGGTTAGATTAATACAAAAACAACCATAGGAGAGCAAAGGACAGTATTTCACTGATGGAATCATGATGAATTCATCCTGAACCTGTAGCATGACATTAAGGTACATGAAACATACTGCACATTATAAAATCAAGAACAAAGACAGTGAAAATCATCTGAAATGACTTATAGGCCTCCTTATCCAGAATATACACAATCCATGAATTTTCATTCCACTCAACACACTCCTCACTTCTTTCATTGTTCCATAACTCCCTGGTAAAAACAAGAACCCAACAAGCTCTCACATATTAGCCTGTGACCTCCTGACCCCTGTTCTTTCCCCACTGGCCATAGTAAGGTGGTTCATATGACACAAATATGCAACAACTTTGTGGTTTAAACTGAATTAGTGTCTGCCAGGTGTTTTGAACAAATCACAGAATGTCCTTCCATGTATGATTATAATAACATGGTGTTCTATCTAGATCAATGTTGTCCCATTCTGGCCACGGAGACACACAGACTATTATTTCAGCCCTGCACTATCACCTGATTTAACTTTACAAGGGTGATTAGATGATTAGATCATTCGTGCAATCAGGTGTGTTAGTGCTAGGCTGGAACAAAACCCTGCACATACTGTGGGTCCCCAGGACCAGGATTACATAACAGTGATCAAGACAGAGTGAAACCCTTACAGAATGTAAGAGCTACTGTAATATCATCCTGTATCCAAGATGTTGTATGTGGACCAGTACAGTTCACAACAGGAGTGAAAAGCCACATTGCAACGTTGTACCTGTCCTCTAGGGAGCAGCAGTAGGTACATGAAAGGAGATGAGAGGAGCTTGATTGTGCGTCAGCGTTCTCTTTGACTGATGGAAGGAAGACTTTTAGCTAGCTAGCCTAGGGGGGTAGAGGAACTATCAGCTACAACCTCCCTCACTACTTCCCACAGGACTCTCTTACTCCCTCTCTCTCTCTCTCCCTCCTTCATAAATACAGTTTAAGAAGGTCTGAGGGCCAACAGTCATGTACTGCTTTGGCAGCAAAGAGGGAACATCACTGGATTGAGTATATCGCCGTAATGTCCGTTTTTCTCCACGTTGGATGGATAACATGAAACTATAGTATCATACCGTTATCTATGGCCCGAAACATGAGAATCTAGGCCTATACTCAGATTTGTATTTTCATGCGTCTTGTTACATGAAATATGTGGATGTCATGCAGTACTCTATAACCGAAATGCAACATCAATATCATCTGGATACCACATAGGTATACTCCAGCCAGGGGTGGATTGGCCATCTGGCAATTCTGGCAAATGCCAGATGGGCTGGACCATTTTGTAGGTGGTTGACACACACACACCCAAAAAATTGTTTTAAACTAAAATGTGACATGGCATCAGCAAAGAGACCTGCTGCGACTCTGTCAACAGTAAGGCAAACAAGATTATGGATCGTAAAATGGAAAGGGTGCCTATAATCGTACAGTAGAAAGAGTACATTCTATATTGTCACCTCACTCACTGCTTGTTGGTAATGCGCACTGTGACGTAGGCTGATGTGGATAAAATGCCTGGGCTGAATTCCCCTGACTACAGCACACCATTATGTAGATCAAACAGGTATCACTGGATGATTAAAACCGTGGTGACACTTCAGTCACCGGTAACCCCAATATACCAATCACTGACCTTGATCTAAAAATGGTGAAGTATAACTCCAAAATAATTAACATGAAGTAATTAACTGCAAGGTACCTTTATGCAAAATCAGGAGTTTCATAGAATTTGAAGACGTATCAAATATACCAGCGAAAACCTGAAGGTCCTCGTTAATTACAAGGCTAGATTAATACTCTTTGTTTGGCCTCCTTTCCTTTCCCCACTTAGAAAAAGAGAGAGTGAGCGGAAAGAGAGAGTGAGGGAAAATAAATAGAGAAGGAAAGAGAGGGAATGAGAGAAAGTTAAAAGGAGAGGAAGCAGAAGAGAACAAGGGAAAGATAGAGAATAGATAAAAAGAGGGAGAACAGAAGAGAAAGAGAGAGACAGAGGGGAGAGATGGAGGGATGATCAGAAGAGCTGAGAGGAGAGAGGTTTACTCTGCACGACGGTGCTTAATTACCAGGACAGTTCTAAAACATTGTTCCCTCTCTCCCGCAGTGATCCTCCCCTTCATGCTCCGAGCCAATATCCTACACCACTACAGCCTCCCGGGACAGAGACAGATTGTACACCACATCCTGTTACTGTTTATTATCAATCCTGTTGCCTAGTCACTTATTCCCTACCTATACTTATTCCCTACCTGTACATATCTACTGTACCTCAATGAGCTCGTACCCCTGCACATCAACCCGTGTACTGCATATAATCAAGTTATCAGTACTCATTGTGTATTTATTCCTTGTGTTATTATTTTTCTATTATTCCGACAACCAAAAATTACCTACATTGTTGGCAAAGGATCCATAAGTAAGTAATTACACTGTTAATCTACACCTGCTGTTTACGAAGCATGTGACAAATACAATTTCATTTGATCCCCCCCGTTGGCTGCATTTAGACAAGGAGCCCAATTCTGATCATTTTGAACAAATTGGTCTTTTGACCAATCAGATCAGCTCTGAAAAAGATCTGATGTGAAAAGATCTGATGGGATTGGTTGAATAACCAATTAGTGGGAAAGAAAATCAGAATTTGGCTACCTGTGAAAATGCAGCCATTGGGGAGCGTTTCTAATGTGACCTGACTCTCTCTCTCTCTCTCTCTCCCTTCTCTGTCCTCCTCTCTCTCTTTCTCGAAGTCCAGAGATACAGAAACCCAGTGGGCAAAACTGTGGAATACTGGTTGAACGAAGGTAATAATGATGGTTGTAATGGTTGTAATGACGGTTGTAATGACAATCTCAACCAGTTTTGCCCGCTGGGAAGGGTGAACAGAAATAAAACAGTTTATTCCATTTTAGACATGGATAAGTGTATTCCATACTAGAAACTTAAGTTTTAGGACACATGGTCCATGCATTGTGGGGGAAGACTGCAAAGCCCCCTCTATCTTGGCTCCCTAACCTTTCATCCCAATAGTGGATTTATGATGACATAGCTGCAAGAGGCCTGAAGAGAAATGACAGAGAGGAATGACTCGTTGAACTGGGGGAGGCTCCCAACACAAACTTTGTGATGCATGCAATGTTTGTTCCGCGTGTATGGATATTGTTAAACACGAACCGAAACAAGAACCTGAGGCACAATTTTGTCCAACAGGTCTCTCAACCTCTCTCTCTCTCTCTCTCTCTCTCTCTCTCTCTCTCTCTCTCTCTCTCTCTCTCTCTCTCTCTCTCTCTGGCCCTATTTTCCTGCATATTGCATATTTCACAATATGGGCCAAATTCGTAAATTGATTTACCTATAGTACGATTGCTTTGAGGCTTTGATAATATCAGATGTCATTGTCGTTGAGTGTGAGGTAGAGCAAGCCAAACGTTAGGGCAAGCTTGACAGGCAAACACAAAGCAGTGATTGGTCAGCAGAAGCCTCAGGTAAGTTGCTGAATACATTGGCTGTTCGGGGCTACTGTAGTACTTCATTTGTAGTTACAGTATATACGTCCTTGTTTTGAAAGCTAATTTACCCACCATCCCCTGGGAGAAAATGGCCACAGTCTGTCAAATGAAAAAAAATGTCAATTTGGCTCAACAGGTATGCCGTTTCTTCCGATGAGGGTGAAAAGTGTAGCCAACTGCTCTCTGGTGAAGGAGTTTATCATTAATGTGGAAATAGAAAGACATCGTACTCAAGGTCATTCCAATGAATAAGACAGGCACTTGATGTCTAACACAGAAATTTGGAGGAGAGAGGAAAAGGAATAGGAGGAGAGGGAGGAGAGAAAGAGTAGAAATAAACGGAGAGGAGAGAAGACCACGAGAAAAAATTATAGGACTGAAAAAAATATATTAAAAAAATAGATCAAATAGATCAAAGAGATGGAATTCAATGATAATCCACAGACAAGTTTATTGCCTGAGTTCCTCGTCCTTTTGGGGACTTGGAGAGTATAGCCAATTCACACAGATTCTTTCCTTTTGGAACCATATGCTGCTGCTTAACCTTTCTGGATTGCTGTCATATGGCAGACAACTGGCAAGCATTTGTGAAAGAGTTAGAAGACTGTGCATGCCGAGTTAAGCTTAATGTTTACTCCCAAGAAGACACCATTTACTTAATTCAGCACGAAAGGAATGGATTCAGGAGTATCGCATGCACGCACACACACGCACACACACTGAGCTACGGCCACACACACACACAAGGCCTAACCCGCGCGCACACACATACCTACCACCACCACCCCTCCAACCCATTTGAATGAACATGATTAAAAGGAGTTAACGTTGGGGTCACCAACATCGCTGCTATGATGGTGTCGTCATTTGCTTACTTCACTGTAGGTAACATTTTAATTCTGTCCACCACTCGTTCTGCCAAAACAATAATCGCAGATTCTGGACAATTTGTGATTTACTGTACTGTGTACCGAAACCGCAATGTAAGAACTCTCTGTGAAAGTAAGCTCCATGTGACAGATGTTTCAGACTCTGAGTGTAGTGGCAGTGCTGCAGGGAAACAGACAGCAGACATGGAAGAGGATAGTGAATCCATACTGTATGTAGGATTATACGGTGGGATCGTCTTTTACAGATAGTGAATCCATACTGTATGTAGGATTATACGGTGGGATCCTCTTTTACAGATAGTGAATCCATACTGTATGTAGGATTATACAGTGGGATCCTCTTTTACAGATAGTGAATACATACTGTATGTAGGACTGTACTATGGGATACTCTTTACAGATAGTGAATCCATACTGTATGTAGGATTATGCAGTGGGATCCTCTTTACAGATAGTGAATCCATACTGTATGTAGGATTATATCGTGGGATCCTCTTTACAGATAGTGAATCCATACTGTATGTAGGATTATGCAGTGGGATCCTCTTTTACAGATAGTGAATCCATACTGTATGTAGGATTATACAGTGGGATACTCTTTACAGATAGTGAATCCATACTGTATGTAGGATTGTACGGTGGGATACTCTTTACAGATAGTGAATCCATACTGTATGTAGGATTGTACAGTGGGATCCTCTTTTACAGATAGTGAATCCATACTGTATGTAGGATTGTACAGTGGGATCCTCTTTACAGATAGTGAATCCATACTGTATGTAGGATTATACAGTGGGATCCTCTTTTACAGATAGTGAATCCATACTGTATGTAGGATTATACAGTGGGATCCTCTTTTACAGATAGTGAATCCATACTGTATGTAGGATTATGCAGTGGGATCCTCTTTTACAGATAGTGAATCCATACTGTATGTAGAATTGTACGGTGGGATACTCTTTACAGATAGTGAATCCATACTGTATGTAGGATTGTACCGTGGGGTCCTCTTTTACAGATAGTGAATCCATACTGTATGTAGGATTATACAGTGGGGTCCTCTTTTACAGATAGTGAATCCATACTGTATGTAGGATTATACAGTGGGATCCTCTTTTACAGATAGTGAATCCATACTGTATGTAGGATTGTACCATGGGATCCTCTTTACAGATAGTGAATACATACTGTATGTAGGACTGTACTATGGGATACTCTTTACAGATAGTGAATCCATACTGTATGTAGGATTATGCAGTGGGATCCTCTTTTACAGATAGTGAATCCATACTGTATGTAGGATTGTACGGTGGGATCCTCTTTACAGATAGTGAATCCATACTGTATGTAGGATTGTATCGTGGGATCCTCTTTACAGATAGTGAATCCATACTGTATGTAGGATTGTACGGTGGGATACTCTTTACAGATAGTGAATCCATACTGTATGTAGGATTATACAGTGGGATACTCTTTACAGATAGTGAATCCATACTGTATGTAGGACTGTACTGTGGGATACTCTTTACAGATAGTGAATCCATACTGTATGTAGGATTGTATGGTGGGATACTCTTTTACAGATAGTGAATCCATACTGTATGTAGGATTGTACGGTGGGATACTCTTTACAGATAGTGAATCCATACTGTATGTAGGATTATACAGTGGGATACTCTTTACAGATAGTGAATCCATACTGTATGTAGGACTGTACTGTGGGATACTCTTTACAGATAGTGAATCCATACTGTATGTAGGATTGTACAGTGGGATCCTCTTTACAGATAGTGAATCCATACTGTATGTAGGATTGTACAGTGGGATACTCTTTACAGATAGTGAATCCATACTGTATGTAGGATTGTACAGTGGGATCCTCTTTTACAGATAGTGAATCCATGCTGTATGTAGGATTATACAGTGGGTTCCTCTTTTACAGATAGTGAATCCATACTGTATGTAGGATTGTACAGTGGGATCCTCTTTACAGATAGTGAATCCATACTGTATGTAGGATTGTACGGTGGGATCCTCTTTACAGATAGTGAATCCATACTGTATGTAGGATTATACAGTGGGATACTCTTTACAGATAGTGAATCCATACTGTACATAGGATTGTACGGTGGGATACTCTTTACAGATAGTGAATCCATACTGTATGTAGGATTGTACTGTGGGATCCTCTTTTACAGATAGTGAATCCATACTGTATTTAGGATTGTACCGTGGGATCCTCTTTACAGATAGTGATTCCATACTGTATGTAGGATTGTACGGTGGGATACTCTATACAGATAGTGAATCCATACTGTATGTAGGATTGTACCTTAGGATACTCTTTACAGATAGTGAATCCATACTGTATGTGGGATTGTACGGTGGGATACTCTTTACAGATAGTGAATCCATACTGTATGTAGGATTGTACCGTAGGATACTCTTTACAGATAGTGAATCCATACTGTATGTTGGATTGTACCGTAGGATACTCTTTACAGATAGTGAATCCATACTGTATGTGGGATTGTACGGTGGGATACTCTTTACAGATAGTGAATCCATACTGTATGTAGGATTATACAGTGGGATCCTCTTTACAGTTAGTGAATCCATACTGTATGCAGTATTGTACCGTGGGATCCTCTTTACAGATAGTGAATCCATACTGTATGTAGGATTATACAGTGGGATCCTCTTTTACAGATAGTGAATCCATACTGTATGTAGGATTATACAGTGGGATCCTCTTTTACAGATAGTGAATCCATACTGTATGTAGGATTATGCAGTGGGATCCTCTTTTACAGATAGTGAATCCATACTGTATGTAGAATTGTACGGTGGGATACTCTTTACAGATAGTGAATCCATACTGTATGTAGGATTATGCAGTGGGATCCTCTTTACAGATAGTGAATCCATACTGTATGTAGGATTATATCGTGGGATCCTCTTTACAGATAGTGAATCCATACTGTATGTAGGATTATGCAGTGGGATCCTCTTTTACAGATAGTGAATCCATACTGTATGTAGGATTATACAGTGGGATACTCTTTACAGATAGTGAATCCATACTGTATGTAGGATTGTACGGTGGGATACTCTTTACAGATAGTGAATCCATACTGTATGTAGGATTGTACAGTGGGATCCTCTTTTACAGATAGTGAATCCATACTGTATGTAGGATTATACAGTGGGATACTCTTTACAGATAGTGAATCCATACTGTATGTAGGATTATGCAGTGGGATCCTCTTTTACAGATAGTGAATCCATACTGTATGTAGGATTGTACGGTGGGATACTCTTTACAGATAGTGAATCCATACTGTATGTAGGATTGTACAGTGGGATCCTCTTTTACAGATAGTGAATCCATACTGTATGTAGGATTGTACGGTGGGATCCTCTTTACAGATAGTGAATCCATACTGTATGTAGGATTATACAGTGGGATCCTCTTTTACAGATAGTGAATCCATACTGTATGTAGGATTATACAGTGGGATCCTCTTTTACAGATAGTGAATCCATACTGTATGTAGGATTATGCAGTGGGATCCTCTTTTACAGATAGTGAATCCATACTGTATGTAGAATTGTACGGTGGGATACTCTTTACAGATAGTGAATCCATACTGTATGTAGGATTGTACCGTGGGGTCCTCTTTTACAGATAGTGAATCCATACTGTATGTAGGATTATACAGTGGGGTCCTCTTTTACAGATAGTGAATCCATACTGTATGTAGGATTATACAGTGGGATCCTCTTTACAGATAGTGAATCCATACTGTATGTAGGATTGTACCATGGGATCCTCTTTACAGATAGTGAATACATACTGTATGTAGGACTGTACTATGGGATACTCTTTACAGATAGTGAATCCATACTGTATGTAGGATTATGCAGTGGGATCCTCTTTACAGATAGTGAATCCATACTGTATGTAGGATTGTACGGTGGGATCCTCTTTACAGATAGTGAATCCATACTGTATGTAGGATTGTATCGTGGGATCCTCTTTACAGATAGTGAATCCATACTGTATGTAGGATTGTACGGTGGGATACTCTTTACAGATAGTGAATCCATACTGTATGTAGGATTATACAGTGGGATACTCTTTACAGATAGTGAATCCATACTGTATGTAGGACTGTACTGTGGGATACTCTTTACAGATAGTGAATCCATACTGTATGTAGGATTGTATGGTGGGATACTCTTTTACAGATAGTGAATCCATACTGTATGTAGGATTGTACGGTGGGATACTTTTACAGATAGTGAATCCATACTGTATGTAGGATTATACAGTGGGATACTCTTTACAGATAGTGAATCCATACTGTATGTAGGACTGTACTGTGGGATACTCTTTACAGATAGTGAATCCATACTGTATGTAGGATTGTACAGTGGGATCCTCTTTACAGATAGTGAATCCATACTGTATGTAGGATTGTACAGTGGGATACTCTTTACAGATAGTGAATCCATACTGTATGTAGGATTGTACAGTGGGATCCTCTTTTACAGATAGTGAATCCATGCTGTATGTAGGATTATACAGTGGGTTCCTCTTTTACAGATAGTGAATCCATACTGTATGTAGGATTGTACAGTGGGATCCTCTTTTACAGATAGTGAATCCATACTGTATGTAGGATTGTACGGTGGGATCCTCTTTACAGATAGTGAATCCATACTGTATGTAGGATTATACAGTGGGATACTCTTTACAGATAGTGAATCCATACTGTACATAGGATTGTACGGTGGGATACTCTTTACAGATAGTGAATCCATACTGTATGTAGGATTGTACTGTGGGATCCTCTTTTACAGATAGTGAATCCATACTGTATTTAGGATTGTACCGTGGGATCCTCTTTACAGATAGTGATTCCATACTGTATGTAGGATTGTACGGTGGGATACTCTATACAGATAGTGAATCCATACTGTATGTAGGATTGTACCTTAGGATACTCTTTACAGATAGTGAATCCATACTGTATGTGGGATTGTACGGTGGGATACTCTTTACAGATAGTGAATCCATACTGTATGTAGGATTGTACCGTAGGATACTCTTTACAGATAGTGAATCCATACTGTATGTTGGATTGTACCGTAGGATACTCTTTACAGATAGTGAATCCATACTGTATGTGGGATTGTACGGTGGGATACTCTTTACAGATAGTGAATCCATACTGTATGTAGGATTATACAGTGGGATCCTCTTTACAGTTAGTGAATCCATACTGTATGCAGTATTGTACCGTGGGATCCTCTTTACAGATAGTGAATCCATACTGTATGTAGGATTGTACGGTGGGATCCTCTTTACAGATAGTGAATCCATACTGTATGTAGGATTGTACGGTGGGATACTCTTTACAGATAGTGAATCCATACTGTATGTAGGATTGTACCGTGGGATCCTCTTTACAGATAGTGAATCCATACTGTATGTAGGATTGTACGGTGGGATACTCTATACAGATAGTGAATCCATACTGTATGTAGGATTGTACCTTAGGATACTCTTTACAGATAGTGAATCCATACTGTATGTTGGATTGTACGGTGGGATACTCTTTACAGATAGTGAATCCATACTGTATGTAGGATTGTACCGTAGGATACTCTTTACAGATAGTGAATCCATACTGTATGTAGGATTGTACCGTGGGATCCTCTCTACAGATAGTGAATCCATACTGTATGTAGGTACTGCTGTTCATTCCGTTCACCAGCACCGGAGGTCTAGTCACCGGCCTTCTAGGCATCACTGAACTGGATTCATTACCACCAACACCGTCTTGTCTCATTACGCACACCTGGTTCCCGTTCCCCCTGATTAGTATGTTATATTTGTGCCCACTGTTGCCAATTGTCCTTGTCGGTTATTGTTTCCATGTCCGTTAGTCCTGTGAGTACCTGTGCTGTTGTATCAGCTTCCATGCTACGTGTTATTGTACACTTGTTTTACAGGTGTTGTTTAGAGGTTTACACCTCGCTCTTTTCCTTGGGTGGAGTAAATAAAACCCCTTGTGCCTGTCTCCAATCATTAGACAACGTGACACTGTATGTGGGGTTGTACAGTGGAATCCTCTTTTGAAGATGGGGACTCAATAGGGTTCAGAACCAAAGCACTACACTAGATATGGAGTTGTGAATTGAATTCCTCCACACTCTGTAGGCTACACATGTATTGACAGACACATATGACTGATCATATAGACAACACATGCGTTTGACATGTGCGAGATGGAGATGATTAAGACAGAGACTGTAGTGACAGAGATTCTACATCTAGATTTGACCCCCAATGTCCTTACTTAGTTCCCTCTACTTCCCAATCAGATTTCCAGAGTCACTTTAAATCGCTTAATATCTAATTTTAGATCATGGCTGAGGCATTGTGGGGTGTGTGCGTTTCTGTGTGTGTGTGTGTTTCAAAATGTTTCTGTGTGTGGTTTCTCTTTGTATGTGTTTCTCTGTGTCTTTAATTGTATCTGTGTGTGTAGCTCTCTGTGTGTGTGTGTGTGTGTGTGTGTGTGTGTGTGTGTGTGTGTGTGTGTGTGTGTGTGTGTGTGTGTGTGTGTGTGTGTGTGTGTGTGTGTGTGTGTGTGTGTGTGTGTGTGTGTGTGTGTGTGTGCAATAGAATGCCTTTATTTGCGCTTCTCTTTGTCTGCTTTCCACTCCACTGAATTAGACATCCCATGATGCCACAGTGCAGCGAAGCAGGAAATGATACTTCCCAGATCCACCATGTTTTCAGATCTTTTAAATGTATATCTCCAAATGTGTGTCTGTCTGTGTGTGTGTGTATATGAGTGTGTGTGTATATATGAGTGTGTGTATGTGTGTGTGTGTGTGTATATATATGAGTGTGTATGTGTGTGTAAATGAGTGTGTGTGTATATATGAGTGTGTGTGTGTGTGTGTGTGTGTCTTTGTATGTGTGTATGTGTGTGTGTATATGAGTGTGTGTATATATATGAGTGTGTGTGTGTGTCTCTCTGTATGTGTGTGTATGTGTGTGTGTATATGAGTGTGTGTGTGTATATATGAGTGTTTGTGTGTGTCTGTGTCTCTGTATGTGTGTGTATGTGTGTCTGTGTATGCATAGTGTAGTCAGCAGCCCCACACAGCCCTCCTAAGGAACACCGGTAGATTATTTTGTTTCAAAGACTTCCCTCTTGATAAGCATTTGATAAAAAATAACATAGTTCTCTCGTTGACTGTTGTTTTTCAATCTTTTGTGATCAAATGTAAGCATCGGATGCTCTGTGAGCTCTATGACGGTGGCTGATGTTGGTTGTTGGTTCGTTTTTCTATTTTTCAGTTAAACTGGCTTGTTTGCCTTCTTTATCGACTGTGTCGAATGAATCGTGAATGTAAAGATGTAAAGCTAAGGCTTTACATCTTTGTAGAAATACAACATACTAGAGTACATCTCTCCTACAGTCATAACACCTAGGACTGGCACGCTAATTGTTTAATCGTGAAACCGCAGATTATGGATGAAGACTGTCATGAAAATAAAATAACTGTCCTAACCGTTTCAACAGAAATTATACAGAGGGTCAAAGATCATACCCCCAAGACATGCTAACCTCTCACCATTACAATAACAAGGGACGGTGTTTTATCTTACCTTTATTTAACTAGGCAAGTCAGTTATTAAGAACAAATTCTTATTTACAATGACAGCCTAGGAAAAGTGGGTTAACTGCCTTGTTAAGGAGCAGAAGGACAGATTTTGAGCTCGGGGACTCGATCCACCAAACTTTCTGTTACTGGCCCAATGATCTTACCACTAGGCTACCTGCCGTCCCACATGTCTTAGGGGTATGATCTTTGACCCTATGTAACTTTCTCTCTTGTCATTATTCGTGATTCATTCATTCATTCATACATTAATGTGGAAGCGTTTGGAAACATATTCTATTCTTACTTACAATAACATTAAATAAAAAATGGCACAATGCATTATTTACGATGAATTTCTATTGGGCACAAAATAATCTGAAACACAACCAAAATGAACTGCAAATGCATCCATCAACTTTGTAGAGTCACAAGCTTGATGTAGTACTTTTGTGTTAGGAATATACGTAGGACTAAACATTCCAAACATATAAGAATCTTTTGGTCGTTTCAAAAATGCTTACCCCTACCTTTACGAGAAAAACGTAATTACTTGTTAAACAAAATCTCTTTCTCTGAGCATTTGTATTTAGCTTAAAATTAGATCATTTTCCAACTGTTTTGAGCAGACAGTATATATAGCTCAGTTTTTATAATATTAATTTATAATAGTATTCAGTCATTAGTCATTTATCGAAATTGTCCATATTTTCAGACCCCAATGTATATATGTTTAATTTTATAACGTGACCCCGGCCATTTATCTGACAGATAACCTTCACCCAAAAATCCATGTCCGTCACACACCCAGTATATAGCATCATGTCTTAAACAGTTAACAGTATCAGACCCAGCCCTAATACTGTTTACTGTATTAGGACCCACTCCTGAGGTTTTCTACACTGTGGTGCTCCCAACCCCCCTCGGCATGTCAGTGAATGGTTTGACCCGGCCCTGTCTGACATCACAGCAGCTCTTTGGTGCCCATCACTCTGAGCTCGGGGAGGGGGTAATTGTTGTTGCCGGGCCTCCCAAGTAGTGCAGTGATCTAAGGCACTGTGTTGCGGTGTCACTTCAGTTTAGGGTTCAATCCCAGGGTGTGTTGTGACTGGGAGTCTCATAGGCGGAGCACAATTGGCGTTCCGGGTTAGGGGGATGGTTTGGCTGGGGTGGTTTACTTGGCTCCTCGTGCTCTAGCGACTCCATTTGGAGGCCCGGGCGCCCGCATGCTGACCTGGGTTGTCAGTTGAATGGTGTTTCCTCCGGTACAGTGGTGCTGCTGCGGAGTTAAGTGAGCGGATGTTAAGAAGCAGCGTGGCTTGGCGGGCGAGATTTCAGAGGATGCATGACTTGACCTTCGCCTCTCCTGATCCTGTTGGGGAGATGCAGCAATAAGACAAGAATGCAATTGGATATCAGGAAAATGGGGTAAAATTACAACAACAAGACATTTTTTAAATAAAAATGTCGCTGACAACTTCGGACACGCACAAGTTGCAGCAATAGCGTCTCGTAAATGTCAGGACTATTTGCAGCTGGCATGGCGATGACACAAAATATGATATTAATGCCGTTCCTGTTGAGTAAGAAGAAAAGGTTGATAGAAGTTATATATACAAATATGAATATATTTTGATGTATTGTCATCCGCTTTAACCTCTGTCTTTTTCTAGGTTCATCTTGAGATGTTAGAATAACAGAATAGTTTTTTGTTTAAATCATAGCAGCTTTGACTAATGTCTATTCTACACAGTGCGTGTCAAATGTCAGGCAGAGTTCAAATAAGTGTATCTTGAATTCTGCATGCATGTATAGTACATGTAATACATTTACATTAAATACAGGTTAAGTCAAGCATAAACGCACTATAGCCATGAGAGAGAGAGAGAGAGAGAGAGAGAGAGAGAGAGAGAGAGAGAGAGAGAGAGAGAGAGAGATGCTCTGTTCCAATAATCGCACATCAGTAAATACAGATTAACAAACCAATTCCATTCAAACTTCCCCGGCACTTGCTGAAACACTGCTTACAATATGAATGAAGAATACAGAGGGACAGTGGCCTGTTTACCAGTTAGAATGCATTATCTTTCATAGCCAGCCTGCTTTACAACTGCTTCCTTATCTGTCAAGTCATGTATCACTAAATTCAATTAGTCCCACATACATATTTTCATATGTGGCAAGTGAGCTGTGAACGGGAATGGCAACGAACAACCTCGGCCTGAGACAGGAGACAGAGAGCAAGAGGAAGCTATTTAAATAGAGACTGAGGCCAAGACTGAGACAGTGGTGGTAGAGACATTTTTTTTTTAAGTAGGCAAGTCAGACTATGGATATTAAACATGAGCAAACTCCAGTTAGTAATGACTCCCTGTGATGAGTGTGTCTCCATCTGTATTCATCTCTGTTTCTGTCTCTGTATGTCTCTGTGTGTGTGTGTGTCTCTCTTCCTCTGTGTGTGTAGCTCTCTCTGTGTGTGTGTGTGTGTGTGTGTGTGTGTGTGTGTGTGTGTGTGTGTGTGTGTGTGTGTGTGTGTGTGTGTGTGTGTGTGTGTGTGTGTGTGTGTGTGTGTGTGTGTGTGTGTGTGTGTGTGTGTGTGTGTGTGTGCCTCTGTGTGTGTCTCTCTCTCTCTCTCTCTCTCTCTCTCTCTCTCTCTCTCTCTCTGTGTGTCTCTCTCTCCTCTCAACCTCTCTCCTAGCCCTCTATCTCCCTGTCTCAGACCACTCCAGCTCCATCTACCCATCCTGTCTGTTGGCCCATGTTAGTGTTAGTGTTAGTCCAGACTGAACACTCCCTCTAGTGATGGACACAGGCAATTCCTGAGGATGAACCAACAGGCACTGTGAATGTTGCCATCCACAACAGACTCACACAGACAGCCCACACAGGCTAGATTGTATGTGATAATGTGATGTCCCCACTGCTAACTAGGAAACATAGTGTATTGAGAGGATGGTTGATACTGTAGGTCTTAGGATATAGGTCTATACTGAATAGAAACACATGCATGAACTCATTCTCTCTTTCTCTGTCCTTCCATCTGTCTCTCTTTCACAAATACATCCCTCACACCAAAACATCCTGATTGAACACTTCTCTTACATGCAAAGTATGTTCAGAAAGAAAACCCCACCTGCTCCATCAGGGTAGCTCACTGCCAGAGCCAAGCGTCATATGAAAATGGTACTATAACTACAGTCAGTGAGCACGATATGCTATATCAAATCCCCTGATGGAAGAAACAGAACCCATACAGGTGGAGGCTGGGTTGGTGGTGGGATATCAGAAACAGCAAACATAGAGGGTAACAGCTAGTTACAGCAGCAAGAGACACCAGCGCATGAGAGCGGGTGACATCCGGCATCGAGGAAGCATGTGTAGAACTGGTCGACTAAATAGACTACATGTAATTGGTGTGTGAATCCAATTCGTGCAATATCAGCTGATGCAATCAACCACACTCAAGTTTCCCTTCTGAACTGGTTACGCTTAATTTCATCCCCCCCCCCCCAAACACACACACACGTACAGTGCATTCGGAAAGTATTCAGACTCCTTGACTTTAGTTACATTACAGCCTTATTCTTAAATGGATTAAATGTTTTCCCCCCCTCATCAATCTACACACAATCCCCCAAAGTAATACAAAGCAAAAACAGGTTTTTAGAAATGTTTGCAAATGTATTTAAAGTAAAAAAAAAACTCATACCACATCATCATACATTTTCGGAACCTTTACTCAGTATTTTGTTGAACCACCTTTGGCAGTGATGACAGCCTCGAGTAATTGGGAATGACGCTATTAAGCTTGGCTCACCTGGATTTGGGAAGTTCTTACCTATCTGCTCTACAGATCCTCTCAAGCTTAAAAGCTGACAGTGTTTTATATACTTATTTTATTTAGAATCCTGCGGCTCTGTTGGGCTAAATTGCTGTGAGCGCTGCTGTCTGTCGCGGGATCCTGCCAGATTCCTGACAGGGGAGAGACGCGAAAGCCCAGCTAGCCTAGCTGGCTCGGCGATCTCAAATGGAGGCCGCTATTGAATGTTTCCAGCGTTGCAGCAGCTTCGTTTACTTTGCTTTGTTCCGGGACAATGTGGACTGAGCTGACTTTCAATGTAGCAACTGCTTGCTTGCAGAGGACTACAGGAGCAAAATACCTACTCTTAGCAATGAAGTAGCAAATCTACATAAGCTACTAGGGAACCCACACCCACCTTCTTTTTATTTTTCTACCGCCCCAGTAGCCGCATGCTGCTCTTGTCTGGTGGAAGTTTCGCCGCAGTGTCGGCTCTGCACAGCCAACTCGCCGGTGCTAGGCAGGGTTCCAACCCTGGAGGGGTCTCCCCATTCTCTGGAGAACGGAGCTGATCTCCACCCAACCAACCAGCCATGGAGGTACGTCACTTGCCGTGGAAGTCGAAGAAGGCGTCCTCTGGCAACGGAGGTCACCATGAAGATGTTGAGCCAGGAACTGACACAGACCAGAAACAGCTTTGCCGTCCTGGATCCAGAGGTTCCAGCGCCTTCGTCCTTGGTGGCTTCCCAATCAAGATCGCATCTGGAGGTACCTGCATCTTCGTCCTCGGCTCAGTCTCCCTCTCTAGTGGCTTCTACCTCGGGTTCAGATCCTCAGAGCTCCCAGCCTCACCAGGCCGTGAGGCTGCCTGGGTGACCAGCCCATTCAAAATCACCAGCTGTCATCATAGGGTGTGAAGGATTTAGCAGACTACTGGCATTACACATCTGGCTAAAATACAGCTCTGCTGGAGTCACTTTTATTGATAACTTTGACACCATCTGGAAACAAAAGATACTCTACAGGAATGACGGAGTCCATCCAAATCATCTTGGCTCCTGGACTCTGTTCACGCATTTCAAGGCTAAATTGAAACAATGACTGGTAAATTATCCAAAACCGGCTCAGTTAATCCCTACCATTGTGACAATGAGTCATCATAATGCTGCATCAAATGTACATTTGAAGTCGGAAGTTCACATACACCTTAGCCAGATACATTTAATCTGTTGATGCTCTGGGGGCGCAATTTTATTTTTGGATGAAAAACGTTCCCGTTTTAAACAAGATATTTTGTCACAAAAAGATGCTCGACTATGCATATAATTGCTACCGTTCGAAAGAAAACACTCTGACGTGTCCAGAAATACAAAGATCTTCTCTGTGCGTGCCCTAAAACGTGAGCTTCAGGCAAAACCAAGATGAGATGGCATCCAGGAAATGACAAGGATTTTTGAGGCTCTGTTTTTCATTATCTCCTTATATGGCTGTGAACGCAAGAGGAACGAGCCTGCCCTTTCTGTCGTTTCCCCAAGGTGTCTGCAGCATTGTGACGTATTTGTGGGCAGATCATTGGAAGATTGACCATAACAGACCACATTTACCACGTGTCCGCCCGGTGTCCTGCGCCGAAATTGGTGCGCAAAAGTCACCTGCCAGTATTTTTCCATGGGACACAGAGAGGAAAGCAAGCTTCCACGAACTGCATGTCAATGAAGAGATATGTGAAAAAACACCTTGAGGATTGATTCCAAACAACGTTTGCCATGTTTCGGTCGATATTATGTAGTTAATCCGGAAAAAGTTTCACGTTGTAGGTGACTGCATTTTCGGTTCGTTTCGGTAGCCAGACGCAATGTAGAAAACGGAACGATTTCTCCTACACACAGACGCTTTCAGGAAACACTGCGCATTTGGTATGTGACTGAGACTCTCCTCATTGAAAACATCAGAAGCTCTTCAAAGGTAAATGATTTTATTTATTTGGTTATCTGGTTTTTGTGAAAATGTTGCGTGCTACATGCTACACAAAATGCTATGCTAGCTTTGCATACTCTTACACAAATTAGTCAATTTCTATGGTTCAAAAGCATATTTTGAAAATCTGAGATGACAGTGTTGTTAATCTCTTACACTTATGGTGGCGCTATTTCATTTTTGGAAGAAAAACGTTCCCGTTTTAAACAAGATATTTTGTCACAAAAAGATGCTCGACTATGCATATAATTGCTACTGTTCGAAAGAAAACACTCTGACGTGTCCAGAAATACAAATATCTTCTCTGTGCGTGCCCTTTAACGTGAGCTTCAGGCAAAACCAAGATGACTTGGCATCCAGGAAATGACAAGGATTTTTGAGGCTCTGTCTTTCATGATCTCCTTATATGGCTGTGAACGCAAGAGGAATGAGTCTGCCCTTTCTGTCGTTTCCCCAAGGTGTCTGCAGCATTGTGACGTATTTGTAGGCAGATCGTTGGAAGATTGACCATAAGAGACCACATTTACCACGTGTCCGCCCGGTGTCCTGCGCCGAAATTGGTGCGCAAAGTCACCTGCCAGTATTTTTCCATGGGGCACAGAGAGAGAAGCAAGCTTCCACGAACTGCATGTCAATGAAGAGATATGTGAAAAAACACCTTGAGGATTGATTCCAAACAACGTTTGCCATGTTTCGGTCGATATTATGTAGTTAATCCGGAAAAAGTTTCACGTTGTAGGTGACTGCATTTTCGGTTCGTTTCGGTAGCCAGGCGCAATGTAGAAAACGGAACGATTTCTCCTACACACAGACGCTTTCAGGAAACACTGCGCATTTGGTATGTGGCTGGGAGTCTCCTCATTGAAAACATCAGAAGCTCTTCAAAGGTAAATGATTTTATTTATTTGGTTATCTGGCTTTTGTGAAAATGTTGCGTGCTACATGCTACACAAAATGCTATGCTAGCTTTGCATACTCTTACACAAATTAGTCAATTTCTATGGTTCAAAAGCATATTTTGAAAATCTGAGATGACAGTGTTGTTAAGAAACGGCTAAGCTTGAGAGCAAACGCATTATTTTAATTTTATTTGCGATTTTCAGAAATCGTTAACGTTGCGTTATGCTAATGAGCCTGAGGCTTAGTCACAAACCCGGATCCGGTTTGGGGAGTTTCAAGAAGTTAAGAAAAGGCTAAGCTTGAGAGCAAACACATTATTTTAATTTTATTTGCGATTTTCAGAAATCGTTAACGTTGCGTTATGCTAATGAGCCTGAGGCTTTAGTCACAAACCCGGATCCGGGTTGGGGAGTTTCAAGAAGTTAAGCTCAGTTTTCACAATTCCTGACATTAAATCCGAGTAACAATTCCCTGCCTTAGGTCAGTTAGGATCACCACTTTATTTGAAGAATGTGAAATGTCAGAAGAGTAGTAGAGAGAATTATTTATTTCAGCTTTTATTTCTTTCATCACATTCCCAGTGGGTCAGAAGTTTACATACACTCAATTAGTATTTTGTGGCATTGCCTTTAAATTTTTTAATTTGTGTCAAACGTTTCGGGTAGCCTTCCAAAAGCTTCCCACAATAAGTTGGGTGAATTTTGGCCCATTCCTCCTAACAGAGCTGGTGTAACTGAGTCAGGTTTGTAGGCTTCCTTGCTCGCACATGCTTTTTCAGTTCTGCCCACACATTTTCTATAGAATTGAGGTCAGGGCTTTGTGATGGCCACTCCAACACCTTTACTTTGTTGTCCTTAAGCAATTTTGCCACAACTGTGGAAGTATGCTTGGGGTCAATGTCCATTTGGAAGACCCATTTGCGACCAAGTTTCAATTTCCTGACTGATGTCTTGAGATGCTGCTTCAATATATGCACATAATTTTCCTTTCTCATGTGGCCATCCATTTTGTGAAGTGCACCAGTCTCTCCTGCCACATAGTACCCCCACAACATGATGCTGCCACGTGCTTCACGGTTGGGATGGTGTTCTTCGGCTTTTCAGCATCTCCCTTTTTCCCCCAACCATAATGTTGTTCATTATGGCCAAACAGTTCTATTTTTGTTTCATCAGACCAGAGGACATTTCTCCAAAAAGTACAATCTTTGATCCCATGTGCAGTTGCAGACCATAGTCTGGCTTTTTTTATGACGGTTTTGGAGCAGTGGCTTCTTCCTTGCTGAGCAGGCTTTCGGGTAATTGTCAATATAGGACTCAATTTACTATGGATATAGATTCTTTTGTACCTGTTTCCTCCAGCATCTTCACAAGGTCCTTTGCTGTTGTTCTGGGATTGATTTGTAGTTTTCGCACCAAAGTGCGTTCATCTCTAGGAGACATCTCCTTCCTGAGCGGTATGGCAACTGCATGGTCCCATGGTGTTTATACTTGCGTACTATGTTTGTACAGATGAACGTGGTGCCTTCAGGCATTTGGAAATTGCTCCCAAGGATCAATCAGACTTGTGGAGGTCTACAATTTTTTTCTGAGGTCTTGGCTGATTTCTTTTGATTTTTCCATGATGTCAAGCAAAGAGGCACTGAGTTTGAAGGTAGGCCTTGAAATACATCCACAGGTACCCCTCCAATTGACTCAAACGATAGCACGTAGCCTAACAGAAGCTTCTAAAACCATGACATCATTTTCTGAAATTTTCCAAGCTGTTTAAAGGTACAGTCAATTTGGTGTATGTAAACGTCTGACCCACTGGAATTGTGATAGTGAATTATAAATGAAACAATCTGTCTGTAAACAATTGTTGGATAAATTACTTGTGTCATGCACAAAGTAGTTTTGGCAGCAGCTAATGGGGATCCATAATAAATACAAATACAGTGGAACTCTGGGGCTCTGTCAGAGTCACCATCGGGATCTTGGTCACCTCCATGACCAAGGCCCAACAATGTCGCTTATGGGCACAAACCCACCATCGCTGGACCAGATAGGACTGGCAAAAAGTGCTCTTCACTGACAAGTCGCAGTTTTGTCTCACCAGGGGTGATGGTTGGCTTCACATTTATCGTCAAAGGAATGAGCGTTACACTGAGGCCTGTACTCTGGAACGGGATCGATTTGGAGGTGGAGGGTCCATCATGGTCTGGGGCAGTGTGTCACAGCATCATCGGACTGAGCTTAGCATTGCAGGCAATCTTAATGCTGTGCGTTACAGGGAAGACATCCTCCCCCCTCATGTGGTACCCTACCTGCATGCTCATCCTGACATGACCCTCCAGCATGACAATGCCACCAGCCATACTGCTCATTCTGTGCATGATTTCCTGCAAGACAGGAATGTCAGTGTTCTGCCATGGCCAGCGAAGAGCCCAGATCTCAATCCCATTGAGCACATCTGGGACCTGTCGGATCAGAGAGTGAGGGCTAGGGCCATTCCCCCCAGAAATGTCAGGGATCTTGCAGGTGCCTTGGTGGAATAGTGGGGTAACATCTCCCAGCAAGAACTGGCAAAACAGGTGCAGACCATGAGGAGGAGATGTGCTGCAGTACTTCATGCAGCTGGTGGCCACACCAGATACTTACTGTTACTTTTGATTTTGACCCCCACTTTGTTCAGGGACACATTATTCAATATCTGTTAGTCACATGTCTGTGGAACTTGTTCAGTTTGTGTCTCAGTTGTTGAATCTTGTTATGTTCATACAAATATGTTGAGTTAAGTTTGCTGAAATGAAAAGCATTTGACAGTGAGAGGACGTTTCTTTTCTTGTTTAGTTTATAACCGACTTACTTTCAGTGTAGTGGGATTACACAACAATGTATTCACTGTTAGAGTGCAGGGGAATCCCTGAACACACTAGAACCTTAGCTGTCGTCTCCCATTTGGAGACGTAATGAGTTTATGTACAGTGAGCTCCAAAGTATTCGGACAGCGAAACATTTTTTTGTTGTTTTGGCTCTGTACTACAGCACTTTGGATTTTAATTGAAACAACGTTACAGACAAAGACATTCATCAACAATATTTTTAAGTATGTTACCCATGTTGTTTACAATAGTATAAGCCTCGATCACTAGCAGACAACTGTAATGAATACTCAGGGAGAAAAAGGTTTATGTGGATTTATGTGCAGTGCGCGGCAGGTGTTTATTTCGACCTTTGCAGAAGGCAGGAATCGTGGTCACAGGTAGGCAATGGTCATACACAGGTAGACAAACAGGCAGGTAAATCAAAACTAGGACTGAAGGCTATAACTGGTTCTCACAAACAAGCTCGGAAAAGGCTTACCCACAGTCAGTCATAGAAAGTTTGCCATACCCGGGAGACAAAATGGGGCCCGCTGTCAGAGACTATGTCCCCCGGAATCCCATACAGATGGAACACCCGCTGGATCATACACTCAGCCAATTCCATGGCGTTAGGTAAATAAAGAAGAGGAACAAGACAACACATTTTATAAAAATGATCTACTACGACAAGGATGTGTTACCAGAGGATTCAGGAAGGCCTGTGATGAAGTCAACACCTATGTGGGACCAGGGTCTGTGAGGGATTGGCAAAGGTTGAGGCATACCAGAAGGGAGATGACAAGGGCTTTTGGTTTGGGTGCAGACAGGACAGGAGAGTACATAATCCCTTATGTCTGATGCCAGTGAGGACCACCAACACTTACGGACTAGAAGTTTTCATGTAATGTCAGGATGTCCTGACCCCAAGGATGTGTGACAACATTGCATCAGTTAGGGTCTAACAGCTGCTGGTACATAACTCCTCCCAGCAGGTGTCTCAGGAGGAGCCGGGTCTGAGGTTAGGGCTTCTTGTATGACATAGTGAACCTCCCGCTGTACCGGTCCCATAATGCAAGAGGAAGGAAGAATGGGTGTAGGGTCTGAGTTACTGGTCAAAGGTATAACTGGCAGGAGAGTGCTTCAGCTTTTACGTTATTCTTTCCAGGGACATAAGTAACATGAAAATGTAAGCATGTGAAAAAGAGACCAGCTGGCTTGTCTGGACTATAACCACTTGACCCCTCTGATATGTTCCAGATTACGATGATCTGTTATGACAAGAAAGGGATTTTGTGCACCCTCCAACCAGTGGTGCCATTCCTTTCAAGGGCCAGCTTGATGGCAAGGAGTTCTGTTCCCCACATCGTAATTCCTCTCAGTGGAGGATTTCCTGGTGAAGAAGGTACAGGGATGTCATTTTGGGGGTATTCCCACCCGCTGAGAGAGTATGGCTCCTACTTCGGAGGCATCCACTTTCAGGTTGAAAGGAAGGGTCGTATCAGGTTGGCGAAGGACAGGAGCTGAGGTGAAGAGGCGTTTCAAGTTGTGGAAGGCAGTGAAGGTGGTATCAGTCCATTGAAGGGTCTGGGTGTTTTGGCTGGTAAGGGCAGTGAGAGGAGCGGCAGTAGAACTGAAGTGCCGAATGAACCGGTGATAGTAGTTGGAGAACCCAATTAAACGTTGGAGTTCCTTAACCTTTCTGGCGCAGGCAATCCACTAGTGACCCACCTCGACAACATTCAGTCGAAAGTGCACGGCGCCAAATTAGAAATACAGAAATAGTCATAATAAACATTCATAAAAAATACAAGTGTTAATCCAGCCACTTTGTCAGATTTCAAAAAGGCTTTACGGCAAAAGCATACCATGCGATTATCTGAGGACAGCGCCCCACTTACAAAAGCATAAACATTTTACAACGAAGTAAAGGAATTACAAAAGTCATAAATAGCGTTAAAAATAATCACTTATATTTGAAGATCTTCATATTTGTTCGCAGTCACAAGAGTCCCAGCTACACAACAAATGATTGTTTTGTTCGATAAAAGTCCCTCTTTATATCGCAAAAACTCTGTTTTGTTGGCGCGTTTTGTTCAGTAATCCACTGGCTCAAAGGCAGTCAAAACATGCAGACAAATACATCCTAATAGTACCGGTAAAGTTTGTCGAAACATGTGAGACATTGTTTATAATTAATCCTCAGGTTGTCAATTGTCTAAATAATCGATCATTTTTAAACCGGACAATAGCGTATTCAATAGAAAGTAACAACAACGAAGGGCGCCGAATCGGTCACACGTGCCTAACCAGCTATGCATTCTTACTCAGTCAACTGACAAAAAGGTCTCATTCTTCTTAATTTCTCATAAAACAAGCCTGAAACAATGTCTAAAGACTGTTGACATCTAGTGGAAGCCATAGGAACGGCAATCTGGGTCCTAACCCATTAGATACTCTATGAGCATTCAATTGAAAATACCCACATCAAAAAATCCCACTTCCTGGATGTATTTTCCTCAGGTTTTCGCCTGCCATATCAGTTCTGTTATACTCACAGACAATATTTTAACAGTTTTGGAAACGGTAAAGTGTTTTCTATCCAAATCTACCAATTATATGCATATCCTACTTTGTTTACTTTGGGCACACTTCTCATCCAGACGTCGAAATACTGCCCCCAAGCCATAAGAAGTTAACGGTGGTGAGTTTGGGCCACCCTCCAGGTGTTAGTAAAAAACGAATGAAGTTTACTGAGGTGCTGTTTTCAGTCTTCATATAAACGTTATGGTCAAGGAGCCATTGAAGAACCTTTTGCACATAATGCATGTGTTCCTTCAGGGAGTGGGAGTAAATCAGGATGTCATCATTGTAGACGATGAGAAAGCGGTTGATCATATCCTGGAAAATCTTGTTCATAAAGGATTGGTGTTAGTAAGGCTGTAGGGCTTGACCAGGGATTAGTAGTGCCCTTGTGTGGTGATAAAGGCCGTCTTCCATTCATCGCCTTCACGTATACGGACAAGGTTCTATGCACTTCGCTGGTCGAGTTTTGTATAGATGTTGGCGCGGCCCACTTTTTCAAGGGTCGCTGGGATCAGAGGAAGAGGGAAACGGTTCTTGACCATGACGTTATTCAGCGAATGGTAATCAATACATGGACGGAGAGTACTGTCATTTTTTCCAACGAAGAAGCTGGACGTAGCCAGGGAAGAAGAAGGGCGAATGAAACCATTTTCCAGTGTTTCATCAATGCAATTCTCCATTGCCTCATTTTCCTGGATAGATAGGGGGTAAACACGGCCCTTCGGTTGGGACACTCCAGGGAGTAAGTCAATAGCACAGTCCCCTGGGCCATGTGGTGGCAGAGTGGAGGCCTTGATTTTGCTGAAGACATTGCTCTACTGAGCGTATTCAGATGGTATGGTGGGTGGCACAGCAGAGGCAGAGTCCTCAATGGTGGTGGCTCAGCAGGTTAGGCTGAGACAACTGGTGAAGCAGGTAGAAGACCAGGACAGTAGTTCACCTTGTCGCCACGAGATGGCAGGGTCGTGACGACAAAGCCAGGGGTGTCTGAGGAAGAGTGGCTGTTTGGGGGATGAGAGTTCCATGAGTTCAATAGTTTCGGGGTGAAGGACTCCAATCTTCCACACTGGGAAGATTGGAGGGTGATGCTCTGTGTCTGGTGGGCAAAGAAGCCCATGCCCAATGGCTGCCTGTCCAGGGGTGTTAATCCTAAAGGGAGGTGTGACAGGTTTTAGATCAATGTCAAGCTCTTGTACTAGCTGGTGACCAATAAAATTACCTGCTGCTCCCGAATCGATCAAACCCTCTTCATACCTAGTAACCCCCTTCACGGTTATCAATTCTGGGATGGAGAACTGCTTCTGGGAGATATTTAGAAATAAGGACACTCCAACCTGCATGGCAGCGGAAGGACCCTTCTCATCTCACCATAGGGGGGCGAACATGGCAATGGCTGAGTAGATCCACAGTATAGGCAGAGCCTTTCATGGATCCGCCTTTGATGTTTGATACACGGGAGAGGAGCATGGCCCAACTGCATGGGATCTGGAAGACTCGGACGGGATGACGGAATCATGGAAAGAGAAGGTTTCGGGTTCCTGGGTGGCAGAGTTCTTTGGTGGCGATGAGCTGGTTGATGGAGATGGACATGCGAATGTATTGATTTAAATCCTGAAGGTCACCGCTACAGGCCAGCTCCGCCTGAAGTTCCCTGTTGAGCCCTCTTCAGTAGACGGTAAGTAAAGCAGCCTCATTCCATCCACTCCCTGCAGCCATGGTGCGGAACTTGAGGGCATAGTCGTCAGCTGAATTGCGTCCTTGCTGAAGTTCTATGAGGAGGCCTCCTATAGGACGACCAGAAGGAGAGTGATCGAATACATCTTTGAAGAGGGTGTGGAAATGGGTCTCAGATCTGATTTCTGTGTTGTTGGCAGTCCATATGGTGGTGGCCCAATCCAGGGCACTGCCTGTGAGTAGGGACAACAAAATCCACCCTGCTCTTGACGGTGGCGAAGTTAGTGGGTTTGTGCTCAATGTATTTGCTGCATTGCATCAGAAACCCCTGACATTTCCCAGGTGAACCGTCATAGTTTCCAGGCATGGATATGAATGAAGGAGGGCTATGGGTTATGATACCTGGCATCGGAGGAGTAGGGATAGGTAGGCGGAGAAGATGCTCCTCTTGCTGGGTAAGGCACTGATGTTGCTCCACTGAATCCATTCCGTTTTTAGGTGAGGTATTCTGTAATGAATACTCAGGGAGAAAAATGTGTAGATTCATGTGCAAAACGCAGCAGGGATTTATTTCGACCTTTGCAGAAGGCAGGAATCGTGGTCACAAGCAGGCAATGGTCATTCAGAGGTAGGCAAACAGGCAGGTGAATCGAAACTAGGACTGGCTATAATTTATTTTACATTTTATTTAATAACCAGGTAGGCTAGTTGAGAACAAGTTCTCATTTACAACTGCGACCTGGCCAAGGTAAAGCGAAGCAGTGTGACACAGACAATATGAAGTAAACAATAAACAAGCCAATAACACAATAACCAAGTCAATGACGCAGCAGGAAAAAAAAGTCTATATACAGTGTGTGCAAAAGGCATGAGGAGGTAGGCAATAAATAGGCCATAGGAGCGAATAATTACAATTTAGCAGATTAACACTGGAGTGAAAAATGAGCAGATGATGATGTGCAAGTAGAGATACTGGTGTGCAAAATAGCAGAAAAGTAAATAAAATAAAAACAGTATGTGGATGAGGTAGGTAGATTGGGTCGGCTAATTACAGATGGCCTATGTACAGCTGCAGCGATCGGTTAGCTGCTCAGATAGCTGATGTTTAAAGTTGGTGAGGGAAATAAGTCTCTAACTTCAGCGATTTTTGCAATTCGTTCCAGTCACTGGCAGCAGAGTACTGGAAGGAAAGGCGGCCAAACGAGGTGTTGGCATTGGGGATGATCAGTGAGATATACCTGCTGGAACGTGTGCTACTGGTGGGTGTTGTTATCATGACCAGTGAACTGAGATAAGGTGGAGCTTTACCTAGCAAAGACTTATAGATGACCTGAAGCCAGTGGGTCCGGCGACAAATATGTAGCGAGGGCCAGCCGACTAGAGCATACAGGTCGCAGTGGTGGGTGGTATAAGATGATTTGGTAACAAAATGGATGGCACTGTGATAGACTGCATCCAGTTCGCTGAGTAGATTATTGGAAGCTATTTTGTAAATGACTTCGCCGAAGTCGAGGATCGGTAGGATAGTCCGTTTTTCTAGGGTAAGTTTGGGGGCGTGAGTGAAGGAGGCTTTGTTGCGAAATAGAAAGCCGATTCTAGATTTGATTTTGGATTGGAGATGTTTCATATGAGTCTGGAAGGAGAGTTTACAGTCTAACCAGACACCTAGGTATTTATAGTTGTCCACATATTCTAGGTCGGAACCGTCCAGGGTGGTGATGCTAGTCGGGCAGGCGGGTGCGGGCAGCGAATGGTTGAAAAGCATGCTTTTGGTTTTACTAGCGTTTAAGATTAGTTGGAGGCCACAGAAGGAGTGTTGTATGGCATTGAAGCTCGTTTGGAGGTTTGTTAGCACAGTGTCCAAGGAAGGGCCAGATGTATACAGAAGGGTGTCGTCTGCGTAGAGGTGGATCAGGGAATCACCTGCAGCAAGAGCGACATCATTGATATATACAGAGTTGGTTCGAGAATTGAACCCTGTGGTACGCCCATAGAGACTGCCAGAGGTCCGGACAACATGCCCTCCGATTTGACGCACTAAACTCTCTCTGCAAAGTAGTTGGTGAACCAGGCGAGGCAGTCATTAGAAAAAACAAGGCTATTGAGTCTGCCGGGGTTGAGCTGTTGGCCGGGGATGGAATAGCCAGGAGGAGGCATGGCCAGCCATTGAGAAATGTTCAATTATCATGGATTTTTTGGTGGTGACCGTGATACCTAGCCTCAGTGCATTGGGCAACTGGGAGGAGGTGCTCTTGTTCTCCATGGACTTCACAGTGTCCCCAAACTTTTTGGAGTTAGAGCTACAGGATGAAAATATCTGCTTGAAAAAGCTAGCCTTTGCTTTCCTGACTGACAGCGTGTATTGGTTCCCGACTTCCCTGAAATGTTGCTTATCTTGGGGACTATTTGATGCTATTGCAGTCTGCCACATGATGTTTTTGTGCTGGTCAAGAGAAGTCGGGTCTGGAATGAACCAAGGGCTAAATCTGTTCTTTGTTCTTCATTTTTTGAACGGGGCATGCTTAATTAAGATGGTGAGGAAATTACTTTTAATGAATGACCAGGCATCCTTGACTGACGGGATGAGGTGAATGTCCTTCCAGGATACCCGGGCCAGATCAATTAGAAAGGCCTCCTCGCAGAAGTGTTTTAGGGAGCGTTTGACAGTGATGAAGGGTGGTCGTTTGACCGCGGACCCATAGCGGATACAGGCAATGAGGCAGTGATCGCTGAGATCCTCTTTGAAAACAGCAGACGTGTATTTGGAGGGCAAGTTGGTCAGGATATTTCTATGAGGGTGCCCATGTTTGCAGAATTTAGGGTTGTACCTGGTGTGTTCCTTGATGATTTGTGTGAGATTGGGGGCATCTAGCTTAGATTGTAGGACTGCCGTTAATAACCTCTTACAGCTACACCCCTACTTTTTTCCATTTCCGCCTGAAGATATACCCAAATCTAACAGCCTGTAGCTCAGGCACAGAACCAAGGATATGCATATTCTTGGTACCATTTGAAAGAAAACACTCTGAGGTTTGTGTAAATGTGAATTGAATGTAGGAGAATATAACACAATAGATCTGGTTTAGATAATACAATGAAAAAAAACATACGTTTTTATTTTTTATTTTTGTATCATCTTTAAAATGAACAAGATAAAACAAACATTCAGATAGGATGATGGGGACAATTTCAGTGAAAGACATACGAGGGCAACAGTACTTGTGCAAAGTTTCAGAATGATAACTTCCAAAATGAGTGTGCTACATGATATTTATCATGAAGTCACCCAGGTGTCCCACACAAGTAGCCCAAATGTACCCAAGTGGCCAAATTGGTGAAGGTATACATTTTGAAACAAATAACTATATACAAAATACCAAAATGGTATTCTAACACACGCCCCCCCAAAAAAATGTAGAAAAAAATTGGGAGGAAAAAATATAAAGAAAAAAATATAGACATTTACAAAAAAATATGGGTAACTACTTACACATTTTCAATATTTGGAAGACCCTCAGTCCTCTATCAACTCAAATTTATTTATATAGCCCACCGTACTCCAGCTAATATCTCAAAGTGCTGTATAGAAACCCAGCCTAAAACCCCAAACAGCAAGCAATGCAGGTGTAGAGGCACGGTGACTAGGAAAAACTCCCTAGAAAGGCCAAAACCTAGGAAGAAACCTAGAGATGAACCAGGCTATGAGGGGTGGCCAGTCCTCTTCTGGCTGTGCCGGTGGAGATTATAACAGAACATGACCGAGATTTTCAAATGTTCATAGATGACCAGCAGGGTCAAATAATAATAATCACAGTAGTTGTAGAGGATGCAACAGGACAGCACCTCAAGAGTAAATATGAACAGTTTAGGGTTCCATTGCTGCAGGCAGAACAGTTGAAACTGGAACAGCAGCAAGGCCAGGTGGACTGAGAACAGCAAGGAGTCATCATGCCAGGTAGTCGTGACGCATGGTCCTAGGGTTCAGGTCCTCCTCAGAGAGAGAGAGAATTAGAGCATACTTAAATTCACACAGGACACCGGATAAGACAGAATAAGTACTCCAGATATAACAAACTGACCCTAGCCCCACGACACATAAACTACTGCATCATAAATACTGGAGCCTGAGACAGGAGGGGTGAGGAGACACTGTGGCCCCATTCGATGAGAGCCCCGGACAGGGCCAAACAGAAAGGATATAACCCCACCCACTTTTCCAAAGCCCTACACAATATTGTGCTGCTGATGCTAGGTGCCATAGCAGTCTCTTTCTGCTGTAAAACAGAGGGTCACCAAGCATGTGGCGCAGGTGATGGGGGACTTAATTTTGCAAAGAACACAGAGACACCTCCATGCTGTGCCCTTTTGGCCCTGAGGCACATCCATTTCTGCAGAAATAAATTTAGGCAGATGAAAACCACTTGTGGCAGGAGCTGGATGAACCAGCTTCAGTGGGGGATGGAAACCTTGCCCTGGGGGCTGGCATTCGGAGTCAGTGTCACTGTGAAAGAAAATGTTCAGTTAGAATAGTTTCACATATGAGCCCTGTATCAACAGGTATAATAAACAGATATATATATATATATATATATATATATATATATAGAGTACAGGGAACATAAGGTTGAATATATTATTATGACCTGCAAGATCTACTGTCTCTTTTATATTATGACATTTCAGCTAGATCTACTGTCTCTATTATATTATGACAGATCAGCTAGATCTACTGTCTTTCTTATATTACAACAGACCAGCTGTATCTACCGTCTCCATTTCTCTTTGGCCATTGTTGTGGGCCTGCCCTCCCATCAACAGCCTCAAATAGGCTATTTCATTTGGGGGTGGGGTGGGGCGGCAGACACATGCATCTCACATTTCATGATATTACATGTTTATATATTGCTTCTAAAATGTACAAAAAATTCACAAATAATATTTTATATTATAAATTTCAAACAAGGGCATTAGCATGATAAGAACTTACCAGTCCAAAACGATGTCCTCTCCCGTTCAAAAAATATTCCTCCACAATCGCTAAATGAATCGTCCTACAACAATCTGTCTCACTTTCCAAATCAATTTATTCTAAAATTGTGTGTACATCTGTATTTCTAGACTTAGATTTAGCTTTCCCTGACTTAGTCGCCATAATGATTGATATATAAACAGCTGAATCTGCGCATTTATCCAACAATGCAGTGCGTAATAGGTGTTTCTCCTTCCGGTATGAAACTTCAATAGCGAATTACTCTCTTTACGCTGGAGCTTACTACATAGGTTGGTCTTGCAACACATAAACATGACCTACTGCCGTTTACCTCAGCTCATTGGCTATCTACCCAGCTAGATTTCAAGACGATCAGTGGTCATTGGGATAAAAGACAGTCAATCAATGAAACAGCGGGCAAATCATTGGTGCACAATGGTGTCATGACTTGTTGTCTTCAAATCGGTTTCTTTCAGTCAATACGTTCCGCGAAATGACCCATCACGTTTGATTGTGTTACAAACAAACCAATTGATTGCAGTGAAACCAAACATGACTGGAAAAGTCACGTTTTGTGTGGGTTATTTACCTGGAATGTGTCGTCGAAAATGGAATTAGACAGAATTCACGACACAAGCGGTTCACAAAATGTTTCGTGTTAGGCTATAAAAATTAGGCTATAAAAATTTTATCAAACAAAAGATCATTCATTGTGTTACAATGAGCATTGGAATTGCAAACCGACGAAGATCGTCAAAGGTAAACAATTTATTTTAATGCAGTTTGTGATTATGTTACGCCTGTGCTGGTTAAAATTGTTGTTTTTTATGGGGCTCTATGCTCAGATAATCGCATCGTATTCTTTCGCAGTAAATCCTTTTTTAAATCTGACAACGCAGTTGGATTAGAAAGATTCTAGGCTTTCGATACATGTGAGACACTTGTATATTCATGAATGTTTAATATTACTATTTATGTAGCGATCACCGTATGTTGTGGGATTTCAGCCTGCTAGCGGGTTCCGTGCGCAGAGAGGTTAAGCATATCCCAGTTTAGGTCACCTAACCGAATGAACTCTGAAGATAGATGGGGGGGCGATAAATTCACAAATGGTGTCCAGGTCACAGCTGGGAGCGGAGGGGGTCGATAGCAGGTGGCAACATTGAGAGACTTATTTCTGGAGAGATTCATTTTTTTTCATTAGAAGTTTAAACTGTTTGGGTATAGACCTAGAAACTAAGCCTGCAAAGTTCTGTCAATCTCTGCAGTATATTGCAACTCCTCCCCATTCGGCAGTTCTATCTTGACTGAAAATGTTGTAGTTGGGTATGGGAATCTCCAAATTTTTGGTGGCCTTCCTAAGCCAGGATTCAGACACGGCAAGGACTTCAGGGTTGACAGAGTGTGCCAAAGCAGTGAGTAAAACAAACTTAGGGAGGAGGCTTCTGATGTTGACATGCATGAAACCAATGCTTTTTCGATCACAGAAGTCAACAAATGAGGGTGCCTGATGACACGCAGGGCCTGGGTTTACCTCCACATCACCCGAGGAACAGAGGAGGAGTAGGATGAGGGTACGGCTTAAGGCTATCAAAACTGGTCGCCTTGAGCGTTGGGGACAAAGAATAAAAGGAGCAGATTTCTGGGCATGGTAGAATAGATTCAGGGCATAATGTGCAGACAGGGGTATGGTGGGGTGTGGTAACAGCAGAGGTAAGCCCAGGCACTGAGTGATCATAAGAGAGGTTGTATCTCTGGACATGTTGGTTATAATGAGTGAGGTCACCGCATGTGTAGGAGGTGGGACAAAGGAGGAATCTGAGGCATGATGAGTGGAACTAGGGACTCCATTGTAAACTAAAACAATGATAACTACCTAAACAACAGTATACAAGGCATATTGACATTTGAGAGAGACATACAGCGAGGCATAAAGTAATCACAGATGTTGATTGGGAGAGCTAGCTAAGACAATAACGGGTGAGACAACAACAGCTAATCAGCTAAAACAACAACATCAGGTAAAGTGGCGATGACTGGGCAGAGAGGATCGATTCGCGGCTGGGGCCGACAGATAAACAAAAAATAAACCGAATGGAGTACCGTGATTAATGGACAGTCCAGCAGGCATCAGCTATGTAGCCAAGTAATCACAGGGTCCAGGGGGCAGCAATAGATGGAACAGGGAAGCTGCGGAGTAGTCGCTACTACGCTAGCACGCGGGCGACACAGCGTTTAAAGTTAGTAGCCTGGGGCTCGTAGAAGTGTCTGCTTCGACGTCCGACGGAGGCCGGTTGAAGGCACAGCGGATGGAGTATTCATCGGCAGACCAGTCGTGGTGGTGCGGTGGGGCGCCGTGTCGACAAAGGAGTCAAGCCAGATGGCGAAAGAGGTATTGTAGTTGTAGTAATTTAGTTTGCTAGCTGGGAGATGCGCCTGGCTCACAGCTAACTGGTGCTAGCTTCTGGTCAGGGGCGTTAGCCACTATAGCCACTCGGTAGCAGCGGTGATCTGGTGCCAAGGTCCAGAGTTTACGGCAAGGATCCGGTGGAGTAGTGGGTTCTAGCTGTGTTTTGGTGGAGTCCGGGTGAACAACTGAGTAGGCCGGGAGGTGGGCCTCAGGGATAGCTTCGGTACTGGGTAACTCGGTGGGTGCTAGCTAGCTGTGAAGATCAGGAGTAATGGTGAATAACTGAGTAGGCCTGAGGAGGTGGGCCTCAGGGATAGCTTTGGTACTGGGTAACTCGGTGGCAGCTAGCTAGCTGTGAAGATCAGGAGTAATGGTCCAGGGATTACGGCAGGAATCCGGCGTTGTAGTGGAGAGACATAACTGGTTCTCACAAACAAGTTAGGGAAAGGCTTAGTAGAGTCAAAATGAACAGTACCTCACAAAAGGCACAAATAGAATGAACTGAACTGAGTAACTAACACAGGTGAAATCAATGAACAAAAATGAAAGACAGGGCTATGTTCAAGAACACAAAGAAACAGGGCTATGTTCAAGAACACAACGACACAGAACACGAGGTTGACCAAGAAAATAAATGCAGCTGTAGCTGTTGGTAGACGCTACTGTTACTGCTAGCTAGCTATACCCCAGTTGGGAAAAGACACAGAGAGGCATTGGTGGCAGACAACATATGTTGTGAGGCTTTTATTTGGGCTGCCCTGAAGTGGTAGCTACAGACAATACCTGCAGACTTCAGTATTTCCTTATTTACTGGTATACAGGTATCAATAGTATCATAGTTGGGACACAGGATAACAATGAAATAAAGCAGACTGCTTGCCCCAGTGTTCCTACTGCGTATTAAAACCTTTCCATAGTGAGGGTGATAAAATGGATATAGTAGAGACATAAAGAGAGGGAAACAATAAAAGCTATGATGAGAGAGAGAGAGAGAGAGAGAGAGAGAGAGAGAGAGAGAGAGATGTATTTCTTTATTTATTTGACATTTAGTTAGGATGAAATCTCTTGAGATGCACCGTTTAGTTTTCAAGAGCCCCCCCCAAAAATAATACTGACAGACAGACAGACAGACAGACAGACAGACAGACAGACAGACAGACAGACAGACAGACAGACAGACAGACAGACAGACAGACAGACAGACAGACAGACAGACAGACAGACAGACAGACAGACAGACAGACAGACAGATAGATAGATAGATAGATAGATAGATAGATAGATAGATAGATAGATAGATAGATAGATAGATAGATAGATAGATAGATAGATAGATAGATAGATAGAGAGAGAGAGAGAGAGAGAGAGAGAGAGTATGAGAGTATGAGAGAGATGAGAGATGAGTTCTGTATGTGTGATGTCTACTGTTAATTTTTATTGTTTATTTCACTTTATATATTATATACCTTACTTGCTTTGGCAATGTTAACACATGTTTCCCATGCCAATAAAGCCCCTTGAATTGAAATTGAATTGAATTGAGAGAGAGAGAGAGAGAGAGAGAGAGAGAGAGAGAGACCAGGATGTGTTTATGTGCTGTGTTCAGCTCAATGGGCCTCGCTGCAGAAAATTGCTGCGTTGTCGACGTAGCAGCCAGAAGAGCAAAAAGTAGTGTGTAAGCTGAAACACCAAAAATGTGTCAGGGTAAGTATTTATTTAGTTACACGCTTGTTACCATTCATTACTCAACATTACTGCAGGTGTTCAACTCAACTCTGACTGAACTCAGGCTTTATAATAAAGTATGAACAGAGAGAGAGAGAGAGAGAGAGAGAGAGAGAGAGAGAGAGAGAGAGAGGGAGAGAGAGAGAGACTGTAACTAACGATTTTTACATAATTAATTTTAATTAACAGGGGGTGATGTGTGTGCTTTTCTGTTTGTGTGTGTGTTTGTGCCAAACTCTCATTCAGCAATTTACCACCAAACACTTGTTAAGTAATGCTACTGCTGTATAATCAACTTACAGTACATCACATTCCCTCATTAAAACAAAGTTGCATCATCATTTCCCCCTTATGGCCTCACATTTCAACAGCAACAGTGGTAGTAGCTATTTACAATATAATCAATCTGGGGACTGAGGAAACTTGAAGGCACACACCCAGACATACCAGGATATCAGGCAATATCCTCGTCTTTTTATTGAGGCCTGCTAGAATGAGTCCCAAATGACTGATTGAGTCCCCTATACTCTACATAGTGCACTCCTTCTGACCAGAGCTATATGGGCACTACATAGGGAATAGGGTGCCATGTGGGACGCAGCCCTAGACAGGTAATATCCAGATACATAAGGAGAGCAGTAAAAACCCTTCTTTGTTTATGTAAACTGTCTGGAGGTAGAAATCGGCTATTGTCCAATGGAGCAGACAGGTGCTAGCCTACATACGATATCAAAGAGATTTGGAAGCAATTAACACCTTACCTAAGGGCATTGTTCACACAAGGCCTTCATGAGATCCACATTGACAACACCTTCCTAGTGGTGAAGTGGTTTCATGACTAGGCCCCGGAGCATTTCCTGACTTGATTAAACTGTGGCCACTAGTTATTATGGGCTATCAGAAGGGCCCAGAGTATTACCGTAGACACTAAGTATAGGCTATCACATGGGCCCAAAGTATCTCCTGATTGGGATATGCAGTCAAGGATAATTCCAGGCCCATTTCATTGATAACAATCACACATTTTGTAAAAAACAACTCCAAAGCAGTGAACCAAGCTAGCTAATTTTCGGATGCCCCTCCCACTTAGCAAAACTCCTCTAAACAGAAGGCAAATGAATAATGCATTGATATCTATGATCTCTCTCTCTCTCTCTGTTTTACTGAGCACTGCTCTATTATTAGGTTTCAAATCGAACTTGTCTTTACTTCTCTTAAAGCGTTATTCAAAATGTAAATGTGTGAATGCAGAGAGGGGGTGACTATCATTTGTTTAGAGGCAACTTTCATGAAGAGAGAGAGAGAGAGAGAGAGAGAGAGAGAGAGAGAGAAATATTATCTTCCTTTAGAAAACACAATGGAGAGACAGGAGTTTGAAGTCACATACTGCTTGCTTCCCTAGACTGACTCTGTTAGCAAATCTCCTATCATCAAGCCACATCTATTTCCTTCCACTAAATGAAAGATGCTTACACAATATGTTTGGTAATGGCCAATGTTTGAGCAGGTTATTATCATTAAAATATAAATGGGAATAAAAAAGGGAAGGAGAAGGGGATAGTAAAGTTAATGTGGCGTGTCCCCGTTTTATGGCCACACACAGTCTTTTTCATAGATAAACCGCTAGATCATTTTAATTAGACAGTGTGTTAATTGAGTGTGGTCCTGGGATAAAATGTGTCATTATTGGTCTGCACCAACGGCAACCCCTCACAAGAGTGACACCATTCACCCGACTGAGTGAGAAAGAGAGGGAGAAAGTGACAGAAAGAGGAAGGGGGAGGGAAATAGTGTGATCTCCCACCTCAACATCCTCTCTGACATCATTACTTAGTCATTGCTTTCTGCCTAGTGTGCTAACATTCAGGAAATGCCAAGAGAGATCGACGTTACAAGGTATCCCACTTTGCATAAAAAAATGGTGGTAAAGGTCAAGACTCTGTGCCCAGGGGGAGCATGCTGCATATACCACCTACTTCGATCTACGTACTACACTGCACCATTCAGTCAAACCACTACCATGCAAAACTGGTCTGAGATCAGCTGTTGGAGAATTAGAGAGAGTCAGACTACGTTAGTCCAACCACTACCATCCAAACTGTACTGGGATCAGCTGTTAGAGAGCCAGAGACAATGTCACGGTCGGCTCCTACTTTATCCTGAGATACCCCCTGTGGAAAAAAGAGGTTTAATAGAATGAAGAAGAAACCAGATCACATTTGACACTTTTATATTCATGTATTTAACACCCACACACAGACTCTTTCTAACACACACTGACAAACTCACACACACATACGCCACAAATGCAGCTCAGTGCTCTGTCGACACCCTTGTACAGCAGAACGGGATCAGTGGCCAAGCGTATTATTACACTCAAGTTATACATTCTTAACGTGTCCTTCCACAAAGGCCTACTCTTGTACCTCTAACGTGGCGATGGCACAGGAAACATAATGAGACCATTAGTTTGGTGATTGACTGCCTTCAGAACCTTTCATCCAATGGGTAGCTCCGAGCCATGCAGGAGACGGGAGTCTCAAGGCTTTTAGTGACTTCTGAGGTCTTAGATGTTGCTCTGTTCCAACAGCAGGTGCTATGTAATGTGATTGTAATTGAACTTGAATGTGTTGTAATGCAGGCATCAATGCAGCAGTTTCTGTCAAACGCTAATAAGCAAACTGGAGTTACATTAAACTATCTTCATCGGTCGGTCTTGGAGAGCAGGTATAACAAGGAGTTTCATGACCTGGGCCGACCAGGGAAAGTTCACTAAGGTAAAACGAGGACCCTATGTATAATTCCATCACCTTTCACAAGTTTCTCTCAATCCAGTCCATTAACTAGATAATAAATGACATGCATGTAGTCTATCTTGATAAAGTGACTAAACAAGATGCTAAACGCTAGCCTGAAAAGGTTGGGTCAAGTGCCAAGACGTTAGCTCTTGGGGGCAAGTCAAGATGAATCGTCTGTCTAGTCGTAGCGGCAAATGACGTCTTGCCACCAAGCTTCACTACTTCCACTGCAGAGAGGAAACAAGGGCTGGGAAAACACATTTGTAAACACGAAGTAGACAAAGAGGGGAGGGGATGGAGGAATGAAAAGAGGAAGAGTCCCTTTGGAGGAGTGCATTATTTATCCCATCCTATCCTCCTCTCTTCCCTTCTTCCTCCAGAGCAGTTAGTTTGTTCCACAGCGGTAGGTAGCAAAATAGTGCCACTTTTCAAGCCATTAGCATCACTAAATGGAAGGGAAGCAATCCAAGGGGTGAGAAGAGACACAGACAGGGCTAGGAACAAGCCCCTGTGTACATCCTAAATCATGTTCCAGGTCTCTGCATGGATGCCAAAGCTGTGTTTAGCAATGCCAACCAACTACGCCACCCTCTCCTCACCGTTGGGGGGGGGGGGGTGCAGTAAGGGGGTTGGCGAACAAAAATATTCTTCCAGACGAGTGGATGTTGTTGACTAAGGAAGTTCATTTCAGTTCAGTTCAGTTCGATTAATTTCAGTTAGTAAAATTAATTTCAGTACATTTCAGCTGAGTTCAGTTCATTTCAGTTTAGTTCAGTTTATTTCAGTTCAGTTCAGTTCATTTCAGTTTAGTTCAGTTCAGTTCAGTTTATTTCAGTTTTGTTCAGTTCAGTTTATTTCAGTTCAATACACTTCAATTTAGTTCAGAACATTTCAGTTAATTTCAGTTCAATTAATTTCAGTTTATTTTGAGAGGAAGAATCCATGTGTACCAACATATTCCTTCATTCAGGTTGAGGAGCCAGGTGCTTAAGTCTACTAAATGTACTGCAATTATTGAAGAAATTAAATGTCACCAATTATGATCCAGACAGTATGCCAACAGTATAGTTAATGAATGTGTATGAAAGAGTTCCACGTGTACAGTACATTACTGTAGCCTTATAAAATGGGTATCTTAAACTACTTTTGTGTGTGTGTGTGTGTGTGTGTGTGTGTGTGTGTGTGTGTGTGTGTGTGTGTGTGTGTGTGTGTGTGTGTGTGTGTGTGTGTGTGTGTGTGTGTGTGTGTGTGTGTGTGTGTGTGTGTGCATCTATTAGCTCTCTGAAAGAGATGTAGGCATTTCAAAAGCCCAGCTAACTACATTGATAACCTGCCAGATATTATAATGAACTCTCCTTACATTAAAGACCACTCACAGAGACCCACTCTGCATCTTATTCATATTCATATTTTCCCCACTGGATGTATGAAAAACAAAGAGAAAACCGTGTGTTGTATCATGAAGAAAAAACATCAAGATAAAAAAGTGGCCATATAACCTGCCAAGGCAGGCAGATTTTCCTGCACTATTGACATATACCGTATGTAGATATTTACTACCAGCGAAGTGTATTACTGGAAGCAATGACTTCAAAAGCGAGCAGATGGGTGAAATACATTATCAAGTTTGAAAATCACTTAGGAAAGTGGCTTGTATGATAGTAATGATAAGCATGAAGCACAATAATGGCGGCCATTTTGTATCCACACTGGCAGGAAGAAGGAACCCTGCCATTAAATTCATAAACACCAGTGAGAATAAGAAACTGGACACTCGGCCCATAGGGAGGCTTTCTCCCCATAGGTAGGCTAGTATCCGCCCAGGGCTCAAGCACACAGACAGACAGAGAAGAGACCCCATTAGCCTTGTCTACATGCCTCAGAGGGTACCACCTGCCTTGGGGAACAGAACACACCATAACACCTCTACTACCCAGGTCACCCTAGAGGAGTAGTGGCACAGGGCACAACACATATCAGGGAGCACAAGCAGAGCATTCTGAGTAGAAGGAAAAAACAAAAAAAGGGGGAAAGAGGGAAAGGGAGCGTGGTGACACAACGACAACTGAGTGAATGAATGGGTGAGGCCAGAGTAGACTCGTTCAGCCACCCACCCCCATCACACACACACACACACACTGTGGTTAAGTTAGAGTTAGAGAACTTCAGGCTCCATCAGGCCGTCCTTGAGGGCATAATTCATCACCCATTCAATCAGCAGCTAAAGCCCAATGAAGATAAAGTAGTCCAGTACTAGTGTCTGAGAGCTGGAGAAAACATGCTTGAGTAGGCAGCCAATCCCCCTTGCCTGGCAATAAGAAAATATTTCAAAATGGATGCCTGTTTCCGTATTCAAGATAACTATTACAGATTTACAACTGGGGGAACGGAGGCAGGGAGTTGGGCTGGCTGTGGTGGACAATACACCCAGAAAAACTTTTCACACACACACAGAGCAAAGCGCACACACACACACACACACTCACGCTCATACACACGTGCACACATACACACACGCAAAGGTCCCCAAACCGCCGCAGCCATCACTGTGAGTTAAAAAAACAAGTTCATGCAGTGTGTCATAATAATTTCAGACAGAGAACTGAAACTGAGGGATTCGTTTTTTTTATCCAAATGAAATCAAGCAAAAAGAGGCAGCCATAACAACAAAAGAAACATATAAGAATGATTGAAAGAGCCCAGTGGCTTTCTCTTCTTTGAGTCTGCATGATTGTGGAAATAACTTCAATTTATTTCACCATATTATTCTGTTTCAAATGAAGGCCTCTAAGCCCTTTTAGGGGGGATGAAATCAAGTCAGTATTCCAGCCGTTTCAAAATCAAATTGGGACCGAATGATCTGGCTGCTTCTGGAAGATGATTCATCTGTGTCATAACAACCATGTATTTATTAGAAACCTTGAGTATTAGCCATAACTGGGACAGGTCATGTCATTAACATGGTCTACACGTTCAATTGTGACCTCAGTTAAAAAGTACAAGCTGTCTTCACTCACAGAGGATGAGACGGGTTGTAGTGCATCACCAATTAATACCCTTATGTAGACTGACAGATTTTGGTGGCAGAACAACATTTATGGACCAAAATCAGATATGACATACCAGTTCTCCTCTGTGCAGTTGTAAAGCTGCTATTACGGGCTCATCACCACAGGTATTGATCACATATGCCAAGGCATATTAAGAACAGTGTTCTAAGTGCTGTGAATGTTTGCTAGGGAAGTTCAGGCTTCACTTAGGGTCCTTCCCTGGATGATTCCACTAGAGACCATTGTCTCAGGCTCTGTATCCCTACAATAACACACCACTGCAGATGGAGCTTTTAGGAAACACAATGATAGTCTCTCGTACATTGTACGCCACCCTTTGGAGTGTCTGTGTAAGTGCAGGTAACAAGTGCATCGATTATTAACTTGAGGAGCGAGGCATTATTCTGAATAGAATTTACTCTGACATGATGATAGTCTGCAAACTAATTTATAAAAAATCAATATGAATGGTGAATATGCATATAAAGTCTACATAATTCATAGGCATAGGCACATCATAGGCACATTAATATAATTATTAAACTAGGCCTATTAAATATATGGCTTTTGTCAAGGAATTGTGAACATAGAAGCAACAAGAACAAGCCAGCAATTCAGAGGACCACATAGGCTTGCTTTCATTCAATGCGAAATATCGTTATTACAAGTAAAGAGTTCAAATAATTAATATCCCCGTCAAAAATATTTACAAATCTTCCCGATCAATTGGCCTAGATTGGGTGAAAAATATCGGATCCAAATCGACCTATAAACGATCTATAACAAAACATATATATTGCAAAATACAGGGCACGTTAACAGTTATAATTTATTTCAGTCGTATTCATTACATATAAATGAACTAAAACTAGTGGAATTCACCTGTTAGAGTAACCTATATGCGCAAGAATAGTGAGTGTTTTCCAACCGCTATGTGAAGCAATGCTGCTATCGGTATGGCACGGGCACGGAGTCTGCAGCAAGCAAGCATATCTCCGTGTGCAATAGCAATACCAGCCCAACCTGGCCCTGAATGCTTCTGGAGGTGCTGAAACCTATGTGGGATATTGCCCTGCTGTGCGCAACTGAACCAATGCACCTGTTACAGTGGACAAATAACTCGCTAAAACAAGCAAATATTTCCCTGCAGAAAACAGTTTGGATAAAATAAGCCTTTACAGTCCTTGACGAAACGTGGTGCTTCATAATATGCAATTGTTTATTTTGTGAAAAACAAATACACATGACAAATGGTGAATAATCATCACTTACGCTGCTGTTTTGCCCCGACCAGTAAACCACTGCGTGGTTATGCGCTGAGTCCCCGGTCAACGCGAAAGTAGTGCTGCTTAGTTTGGGTTCATCTCCTCTGGAAGTCCCTCGACCCTCGTCCCTGTTCCACTTGAATTCAGATCGGCCCAGTCTGTGTCCGTCCAGTAACGGACCAGGACTCCTTCTCTCATCCGATGTCTCTCCCTCTAAACCGGGGCCACCGGTCATAAGGCTCTCCCTAAACTCGGGAGTTTCGGGACCGCTTCGCTTCGCTCTCCGTAACGCAACATCCTCAGCACCATCCTTGACTTTACCCAAATCATTCACCCCAATATTATATTCCCCACGGTACATTTCTTCGTTTTCACTAGACCCAGTTAAATCTTCCAGAGCGACTTTTGGGGTAATTCCATCGTCATTGAATCTCGGCTCATTCACAACACCTGCCTGTTGGGTGTCGCTTGGTACTCCAGTATTTTGGTCAGTAACTCCGAGAAGCTGGCGCTCCAGCCGGACCTGTTCCAGAGCTTTGGCCGCCTGCCTAGTACCATCAGCTGCGTGCGTACCGATATCCAGCTGTAATTCCTTCAGGTGTAGCTGGACCGGCGACTGGCACGATGCGCAAGTTATCTCCGCCTTGGCATTTAGCTGGGTATGAGCGGAGATCAGAAACCAGGTACACAGAGTTAAGTGCAAGCCTGGGCAGAAGCCAAGCCAAGTATCCATTGCTAGTATAGTTAGAGATTTTGGTCCAACACACGGAGCAGGAAAACCTTATCCAACCGAGGACCAACTCCTCCAGAAGTCGGTGAGATTGTTGGGGTATTTAGAAAAGCACTCTTCAGCTAAACTGTTCACGTTCAAGGAGCTGGTCGCGGGAGCCACCACATAGGGGAGGAGCTGTATCGAAACCGAGCTGCCGAATGTGCGCCAGGATGAGAGGGAGACTGTGAGAGAACGCGAACGCAAGAGAGAGAGGGAGAGCGAGAGCTGAAAACGCGAGAGAGAGAGAGAGAGAGATGCGCCGTGGCTTTCACACTGATGGTGATAGCCCACCAGTAATCGAATATGATATGACCGATAAATACCTATTCAACATAGCTTTCACCAGAGAGATAACATCTGACGATGTTCATATCAGAGTCAAATCAATGGTGTCAATGTATAACGATGCTTGATGTGATTAGGGACCAGGATGTCCAAAACATTATAGTCTTCACAGTGCTTCAGAAGTCATTCTTTTTATTAACCGGAATCAAAGTAATTGGTTTTTAATGTACTCCTGTCCAAAGGAAACGGTATTTCTTGAAATGCATCTAAATTACTTTAATGTAGCAGGTGCTCTGACACCTTAGACTCTTGCCAATTAGATGTTCCATTATGCCATGACATAAAGGTTAATGTGCGCACAGAGGGAATTATTAGCGCAATAAAGCAATGGCATTTTTTAAAGATCAGCAGCCGAATAAAAATTGTGTTTGTGCAACCAGAACATTAAAGACATTGTCCAGTTATTAACTTGTTATTATTTGATAAAAAAAGGTATTCAAGTAACTGTCCAGTGTTTCCAGATTTCCATGAAATATGACCTACATTACATTACATTTAAGTCATTTAGCAGACGCTCTTATCCAGAGCGACTTACTACAATAAAAATTACAATATGACTGAAATAGTTTTCCTTCGATTCTTTTTTAATTAACTATGTTTCTCTTTTTGGAATGGTGTTGGCATACAATAACAACAGAACTGTGTGGGGTATACTGATCATGAAAAATATTCATGTGAATAGACCACTGATTGGCCAGCTCGTCCGCTGATCCAGACATCATCCTCTGTTTGGAAATAGAAAGCATATTTTAAACTGTATGTTTGAGATAGCAGTTTGAGGTGTGGTTTGTGATAGGTCTATGTTATAGACGTGTGCGCAATGCTTGTGTCACTGCATGCTCAAGAATGAAACAATCTTGTCATCAGTTTCATTTATGTCTCATGACAGCCAACAGACGCGACCAGAAATTAACGAGCTGCACACGGCTGAGTCGAGTCTGACGGCAGAGTAGTGTACTGGGCTGGGGGCATTCAAACAACCAGCGCCAAAAGGAGAGAGTCAGGTGGACATGGAGGGAGGTATAGAGGGAGTGAGAGGAGGAGGATAGGGATGGATGGATTTGGAAAAATACACCAGGTGTTTATCAACCCAAGACTTAAGAAGCAGCCAAAGTGTGAAAAAAATTATAACACATTGGGCATTTCAAAATTGATTGTAGCCTACCAATTCCTTATAGAATCTAGCCTACATCACAGAAAACCCTAAGACATAGAGGTATTCAGAATGTCTTTAATATCTATAATAAATTAGCAGTGGATGGGAGAATCAGACAGCATCCACAGGTTCATGACCTCCAATAGAATCTGGTATAGCGATACACTTGAATATGTTGTGATCTACTTGTGGTCATGATGGCTAAAACCACTGCACCTCCAAATGGCTCCACACCATATATTAAATAACCAAAGTTTTGCCTCAGATGGCACCCCATTCGCAAATGGTTGTCGTCAAAAGTTCACTCTTAGAAATATTGGTGACTCAAGGAACCCTGGAGATCCTAATTTTACCTTTATTTTACTAGGCAAGTCAGTTAAGAACAAATTCTTATTTTCAATGACAGCCTAGGAACAGTGGGTTAACTGCCTGTTCAGGGGCAGAACGACAGATTTGTACCTTGTCAGCTCGGGGTTTCGGTTCCTAGTCCAATGCTCTAACCACTAGGCTACCCTGCCGCCCCTCAAGGAACCCTGGAGATCCTCAAGGAACCCCTGGAGTTCCTCAAGGAACCATTGCTAGTCACCTACACCTTCAGTTAGTTCAGGGCTTCTTGGAGGAACATTTAATGATTCAATGTAGCAACGGGGTCTTCCTAGAGTGGTGGCGTGGCTTAGTAGGGGCATGGCTTTAAGATATACACTATACTATATATACAAAAGTGTGTGGACACCCCTTCAAATGAGTGAATTTGGCTATTTCAGCCACACCCGTTGCTGACAAGTGTATAAAATTCAGCACACAGCCATGCAATCTCCATAGACAAAACAAAAATTGGCAGTAGAATGGTCTTACCAATGAGCTCAGTGATTTTCAACATGGCACCGTCATAGGATGCCACCTTTCCAACAAGTTGCATCGTCAAATTTCTACCCTGCTAGAGCTGCTCCGGTCAACTGTAAGTGCTCTTGTTGTGAAGTTGAAACATCTGGGAACAACACATGGCTCAGCTTCATGAACTGGGTTTTCATGGCCGCGCAACGCCAAGCCACGGCTGGAGTGGTGTATAGGTCTTAGCCATTGGACTCTGGAGCAGTGGAAATGCGTTCTCTGGAGTGATGAATCACGCTCTGCCATCTGGAAGTCAGATGGACAAACCTGGGTTTGGCGGATGTCAGAAGAACGCTTCCTGCCCAAATACAGAGCCAACTGTAAAGTTTGGTGTAGGAAGAATAATGGTCTAGGGCTGTTAAGGCCCTTAGCTCCAGTGAAGGGACATCTTTAAGCTACAGCATACAATGACATTCTAGATGATTCTGTGCTTAGAACTTTGTGGCAACAGTTATTGGAAGGTCCTTTCCTGTTTTAGCATGACAATGCCCCTGTGCACAAAGCGAGGTCCATAGAGAAATGATTTATCAAGATCGGTGTGGAAGTACTTGTTTGGCTTGCACAGCGCCCTGGAATGCCAAATGTAAGCCAGGCCTAATCACCCAACATCCGAGCTTGACCTCACGAGTGCTCTTGTGTCTGAATGGAAGCAAGTCCCTCAGCAATGTTCCAACATCTAGTGGAAAGCCTTCCCAGAATAGTGGAGGCTGTTATAGCAGTAAGGGGGGGGTGGGGCAACTCCATATTAATGCCCATGATTTTGAAATGAGATGTTCAACGAGCAGGTGTCCACATACTTCTAGTGTATCTTCTTTTGGGCAGCTGTTAAGGAAATGTCATTCCTGTTCATCTATTTTGTTGTATTGCCATAACATGTTAAAGTTGAATACTGACAGTTTTGTAGCTTTCATGAGTACATTCACACAAATAATTTGATGTTAAATTGATTGTGGCAGTAGGGCGAGTATGGATATAGTCATGAAAACATTTTACTCTGCTTAGCTTAATCAGCGTACGGTCAAAATTGAAGAAAGCATACGCAAATTAAACCACCTGGTTTTCTGAGCAATATTTCAAACTATTGGGACATGTAAACAGCTTAGATGGTATTCCAGCTGTGTATTTGAGTTGCATATGTGCAAGCACTGGTAGCGCAAGCATCCCTCTATATGTGCAGTGAAGTGAATTCTGAAAAAAACTGAAAGTACAGTGGGGACAAAAAAGGATTTAGTCAGCCACCAATTGTGCAAGTTCTCCCACTTAAAAAGTTGTGAGAGGCCTGTAATTTTCATCATAGGTACACTTCAACTATGACAGACAAAATGAGGGAAGAAAATCCAGAAAATCACATTGTAGGTTGTTTTCATGAATTTATTTGCAAATTATGGTTGAAAATAAGTCTTTGGTCAATAAAAAAAGTTTATCTCAATACTTTGTTATATACCCTTTGTTGGCAATGACAGAGGTCAAACGTTTTATGTAAGTCTTCACAAGGTTTTCACACACTGTTGCTGGCATTTTGGCCCATTCTTCCATGCAGATCTCCTCTAGAGCAGTGATGTTTTGGGGCTGTTGCTGGGCAACACGGATTTTCAACTCCCTCCAAAGATTTTCTATGGGGTTGAGATCTGGAGACTGGCTAGGCCACTCCAGGAACTTGAAATGCTTCTTACGAAGCCACTCATTCGTTGCCCGGGCAGTGTGTTTGGGATCATTGTCATGCTGAAAGACCCAGCCACATTTCATCTTCAATACTCTTGCTGATGGAAGGAGGTTTTTACTCAAAATCTCACGATACATGGCCACATTCATTCTTTCCTTTACACGGATCAGTCGTCCTGGTTCCTTTGCAGAAAACAGCCCCAAAGCATGATGTTCCCACCCCCATGCTTCACAGAAGGTATGGTGTTCTTTGGATGCAACTCAGCATTCTTTGTCCTCCAAACATGATGAGTTGAGTTTTTACCAAAAAGTTATATTTTGGTTTCATCTGGCCATATGACATTCTCCCAATCTTCTTCTGTATTATCCAAATGCTCTCTAGCAAAGTTCAGACGGGCCTGGACATGTACTGGCTTAAGCAGGGGGACACGTCTGGCACTGCAGGATTTGAGTCCCTGGCGGCATAGTGTGTTACTGGTGGTAGGCTTTGTTGGTCCCAGCTCTCTGCAGGTCATTCACTAGGTCCCCCCGTGTGTTCTGGGATTTTTGCTCACCGTTCTTGTGATCATTTTGACCCCACGGGGTGAGATCTTGCATGGAGCCCCAGATCGAGGGAGATTATCAGTGGTCTTGTATGTCTTCCATTTCCTAATAATTGCTCCCACAGTTGATTTCTTCAAACCAAGCTGCTTACCTATTGCAGATTCAGTCTTCCCAGCCTGGTGCAGGTCTACAATTTTGTTTCTGGTGTCCTTTGACAGCTCTTTGGTCTTGTCCATAGTGGAGTTTGGAGTGTGATTATTTGAGGTTGTGGACAGGTGTCTTTCATACTAATAACAAGTTCAAACAGGTGCCATTAACCTCTAGTGACACCCCATCCCGTGAACGGGACCGTTGTCATCATCTGACACTAAATAGCATAACGCAACGGACATAAATATTCCCAGAAAATCTTCCTATTCATGACAATCACAAGTGAAATATATTGGAACACAGCTTAGCCTTTTGTTAATCACCCTGTCATTTCAGATTTTCAAAATATGCTTTACAGCTAAAGCTAGACAAGCATTTGTGTAAGTTTATCAATAGCCTAGCATAGCATTATGCCTTGCTAGCAGCAGGCAACCTTGTCATGAAAATCACAAAAGCAATCAAATTAAATTGTTTACCTTTGATGAACTTTTTGTGAACAATTGAGGGACGGCAACTGATTTCAGTAAGTCAAAGTATGGAAAAAAATATAACAATTACATTTAAAGCGAGTAACGCAAAAAAAAGGCACCTATGGTCTTATAGAGAGAAGGCTATTCACTAGTCTTATGAGAAGACTAGAGTGAGGGTGTAACGGTAGCCTAGAAATCCCTGCTGACAGCTGCTTGTAGGCATTTATAAGAAATGTCTACATGGTGTGCAGCCACTACAAATAGCACAAGGTGCTTTTGAACACACAGTGTTATTTATATATATGTGTTATTTTAATGTATAGGAAGTAGCGGCAAGAGAACCATTGAAGATATATGGTGCATAGGAAGTAACGACAAGAGAATCATTGAAGATGCACATGGGACATTTAGAGTGATCACTGAGTGTGTTTGGGAATAGTACTATGTGAATGTGGATGTGAAAGTTGTGTGATTGTGAGATATGGCATATTAATCTGATTGAAGTGCTGATAATAAATGAATTGAAATTATTACTTTTAAGTTTGAAATTTGGATAATAAGCTGATTGATTGAAATGTGTATGTTAAGTTGATAGAAATTTTCATAACAAGAGATTGAAATATGGATAATAAGAGATTTTTGCTATTATTAAGTACTGAGTGAATGAGAGCTTCCAGGGGACTGACTCCAGTGTGAAATAGGTAATATGAGAGAGTGTGTATCTGAATGGATACCCCAAACAGTTCTGTGAGCTGAGTTTTTTTAATCTAAATGTTATCTACGGTTCTTATATATTTATAGGAAGTGGAGGCAAGCTAGTTTTAGGAGAAGGCTAGAATTGGGGCAGGAGGCTCGATTAACAATTGTCTGTTGGAATTTATAAGAGAAGTGTCTACGTGGTCAGAGAACCACTGATAATAGGTGTTATTGTAGACATTTAGAGTCGTAGATGCACGTGAGTGGTGTAGATGTGTGTAGGCATTTATGATCTTTAACGTTATAAGGGGATTCTGTATGAAGATATGAAAGGAGAAAGTACAATTCCCAAATATGCTGTTAAATAGAACAATTAGTGTAAATATCTAAACCCCTGTATGAATGGAAAACTAGTCTAGAGGAGAAATTGGTAAAGAAAAGGATGCTGGGTTTCTAGATATTTGATTAAGTAACAATGGAGAAAAGTAATAATAATAATTATATATAACTTGCTCACCCACACATAGAGACGTATGTAGGTGGTATAAAAAGTATTCTGAGAAATGTTGAGTGGTCCCTTTATGGATAATTTGATAAAGATAAGGTTAAAGCATTGTATGACTGTCTAAAGAGTCTGGGAAATAGAATCTCAGACAAAGAGTGGCGTATATCGGCTATTGGTAAATGTACGGGACTTGTCTTACCCCTAACCAATAAAATTATTAATAGAACCAATGAATGTTGAACATGATTTTCTGTTATCTAAACTTAAGGCTACAATTTCTTGTACTCTGGATGGATTTTTCGTTAATATCCCAAATGATGATGTTTTAAACCAATTTGTGAGTAGGCAAAATGGAAACTGCATCTGTTTTCCTGTCTATGCTGTCTCAGGTGCCAGACTTATTATGGACATAGCGTGCCATCTATAGGGTACTGATAGAGAGTGTTAGAGATAGGGGGCAGTATTTCCACTTTGGATGAATTGCGTGCCCATAGTGAACAGCATCAAAATCTGTCCTAAATTGCTAATATATGCATATTATTATTAATATTGGATAGAAAACACTCTGAAGTTTCTAAAACCGTTTGAATTATGTCTGTGAGTATAACAGAACTCACAGGGCAGGCAATCTTCCAAACTAGTTTTGAAATCCTGAAAGTTGGGGCAACTTTGACGTCATCGCCCCCTCCCTTCCCAACAAGTTATGGATCTGGAAACACTTCCGCCGTCTTCCACTAGATGTCCTCATTCAGTAGAAAGTGTAATGGAGCACTTGCTGTGAACTTTGACCTAATGGGAGGGAAAATAGTCGGTGTCGCAAGAGAATGCCATTTTGTTGTGTCGCATTTCACTTTGAGTGCTTCGTCTGTTCCAATCAGCCCCAGACGAAAACGAATGATCCGGTTGGAATGTTATTGGATACATATGATTATAACATCCTGAAGATTGATTCTGCACTTCGTTTGACCAGTTTCTTCGACTTGTAATATGTCTTTTGGAAGTTTTCATGCAAAGTTATCCTGGACCAGAAGTCATTTTTTTGGGCATGTGAGCTGAAAGTGATAGCAAATGCTGCTACTTGGACACTAGAATTGAACATTGTGGAACAAAACGATTTATTGTTGAACTAGGACTCCTTGCACTACATTCTGATGAAAGATCATCAAAGGTAAGGGAATATTTATATTGTAATTTTGTATTTCTGTTGATTCCAACATGGCGGAGAAATATTGTTACGCCGTCTGCTTTTTCCGTAACGTAAAAAAAAAATGTGACACAGCGGTTGCATTTAGATCCAGTGTATCTTTTTAATTATATGTAGAACATGTATCTTTAGTCAAAGTTTATGATGAGTATTTCTGTTATCTGGCGTAGCTTTCTATAATTCCTCCGGATATTTTGGAGGATTTTCTGAACATGGCGTCAATGTAAACCGAGATTTATGGATATAAAATGCATATTATCGAACAAAACATAAATGTACTGTGTAACATGTCATATGACTGACATCTAATGAAGATTTTCAAGGAGTTAGTGATGGATTTTTTTTAAATCCTGCTTTTGTTGATTTTATCTTTTGCTGGAAAAAATGGCTACGTTTTTTCTTTGGTTTGGTGGTGGTCTAACGTAAATATATGTTTTGTTTTCGCTGTAACCCCTCGCTTCAACAGGTTTTTAATACATATCGATCCCTCCAAAGCATTGCATATGAATCTTAAGATAATAGACATTTAATAAGTGTTAACTTCTTCGATATAGGGGGCGCTCTTTTAATTTTTGGATAAAAAAACGTTCCCGTTTTAAACAAGATATTTTGTCACGAAAAGATGCTCGACTATGCATATAATTGACAGCTTTGGAAAGAAAACACTCTGACGTTTCCAAAACTGCAAAGATATTATCTGTGAGTGCCACAGAACTGATGCTACAGGTGAAACCAAGATGAAATTTCGAACAGGAAATGGCCCAGATTTTGAGGGCGCTGTGTTCCAATGTCTCCTTAAATGGCTGTGAATGCCCCCAGGAATGAGCCTACACTTTCTGTCGTTTCCCCAAGGTGTCTGCAGCATTGTGACGTATTTGTAGGCATATCATTGGAAGATTGACCATAAGAGACTACATTTACCAGGTGCCCGCTTGGTGTCCTCCGTCGAAATTATTGCGTAATCTCCAGCTGCGTGCATTTTACCATTTGCTTCAGAGGAGAAAGTCAACTGCCACGAATGATTTATCATCGAATAGATATGTGAAAAACACCTTGAGGATAGATTCTAAAAAACGTTTGTCATGTTTCTGTCGATATTATGGAGTTAATTTGGAAAAACGTTTGGTGTTGTAATGACTGAATTTTCGTTTTTTTTTTCTTAGCCAAACGTGATGAACAAAACGGAACGATTTCTCCTACACAAATAATCTGAACATTTGCTATCTAACTGAGAGTCTCCTCATTGAAAACATCCGAAGTTCTTCAAAGATAAATTATTTTATTTGAATGCTTTTCTTGTTTTTGTGAAAATGTTGCCTGCTGAATGCTAGGCTTAATGTTATGCTAGCTATCAATACTCTTACACAAATGCTTGTGTAAATATGGTTGAAAAGCATATTTTGAAAATCTGAGATGACAGTGTTGTTAACAAAAGGCTAAGTTTGTGAGTGAATATATTTCTTTCATTTCATTTGCGATTTTCATGAATAGTTAATGTTGTGTTATGCTAATGAGCTTGAGGCTATGATTACGCTCACGGATACGGGATGACTCGACGCAAGAAGTTAAGTAACAAATTGAATGCTAATTGGCTTTCAGATAGCACTCTAATATGCGATGTCTTAGTAATTTGAAGACGTAAATGTTGCAATATAAGGTCACATGACGAACAGAGGGATTGAGCATCGGGACTGTTATTAAATTAGCAGCCGCCATCTGGTGTTTGGGTTAGAGATAAGTTTCCTGTGGAACAAAAGATAGCCACCAGTACTCACTGAACAAAAAAAACAGTCTGTAAGGGACACAGTGGGGAAATCTGGGACAGAGGTATGAATAGTAAGGGTAAGAGATGGTTTTGACAATTTCCAAATATTATTATTACTCAATGCTATAGTTTGGGGAGCAGCAGTGATTGAAGTAAGAAGGTAATCTAAAACAATCATTTGTTTCCATAACGTAGAACTGTTTCCAGAATTGAAGTAGATCCAAATAAATGTTTTAGTGCTGAATATTGGGCTGATAAGAAAGCACCAACAGTTTTGAAGGTCCTAGCAGATTTGTTAAACAACAGTTTTCATATTTTGGCTAGCTGATATACAGTGCCTTGCGAAATTATTCACCCCCCTTGGCATTTTTCCTATTTTGTTGTATTACAACCTGTTATTTTAAATGAATTTTTATTTGGATTTCTGATAAGGGAATGTATATGTTTAAGGTAATGACTAAAGATTTCCACCCTGAAACGCAATTTTTTGATGATTTAATATGTAGAATAATAATTAGACTAATGTAATTATTAGACTATGTAAAATGTATTAAGAATAATTAGACTAAAGTCCAATAAGGTATGGTCCTGACAAGTAAAGGAGAGAAATGTGTGTGTGTCTAAGAAAACACGGAGGACAATTAAACTATACATGACCTGACCTGGTTAGGAAAGAGACACTGTCAAGGTCCCTCTAATATCGGGAGGGAGGGAACGGTATGGAACTGCCAGCTTGGTAGTGATATACGAGGAATGTGGACTGTGGGGAGAGATACAGCCCACCTTCGGGTTGTGTGTGTGTATGTCCAAGGAAGTAGGTGGGGGTGAGAGTTATAAAATGACATGTCTTTGTATTTTGGACTTCAGAACTTTCTCTGAATAAACATTACGGACCTTTTGCAGAAGCTGAGTCATTGCCTAATTCTTATGAAACCCAAGGTCTTACAAGCCTCGAGGATTGGTCAAAGCCTAACCTCTCTGGGATATGTGGGACGGTAGCTTCCCACTTGGCCAAAAGCCAGAGAAAATGCAGAGCTCCAATTTCAAATAAATTCCAATAAAAATCCAAATTTCATGAAATCACACATGTAAGATACCAAATTAAAGCTACACGTGTTGTGAATCCAGCCAACACGTCAGATTTCAAAAGGGTTTTTGGCGAAAGCAAACAATGCGATTATCTGAGGATAGCACCTCCATAAACAAAAGAGAGAAAACATTTCAACCCTGCAGGTGCGACACAAAACGCAGAAATAAAAATATAAATCATGCCTTACCTTTGACGAGCTTCTTCTGTTGGCACTCTAATATGTCCCATAAACATCACAAATTGTCATTTTGTTCGATTAATTCCATCAATATATATCCAAAATGTCAATTTATTTGGCGCGTTTGATCCAGAAAAACACAGGTTCCAACTTGCGCAACGTGACTACAAAATATCTCAAAAGTTACCTGTAAACTTTGCCAAAACATTTCAAACTACATTTGTAGTTTGAAATACAACTTTAGGTATTTTTTAAAGTAAATAATCAAATAAAATTGAAGATAGGATGATCTGTGTTCAATACAGGAAGAAAACAAACTGAAGCATGCTTTCTGGTCATGCGCCTCTATCAAACAGTACACATGAAGTGACCCTCGTTCAAGATGGCCGTACTTCTTCATTACACAACGGATAACCTCAACCAATTTCTAAAGACTGGTGACATCCAGTGGAAGTGGTAGGAACTGCAAGCAAGTCCCTTAGTAATCTGAATTCCCAATGAAAATCCATTGAAAAGAGGGTGACCACAAAAAAAAACATTCGGATTGGTTTGTCCTCGGGGTTTCGACTGCTGCATAAGTTATGTTATAGTCACAGACATGATACAAACAGTTTTAGAAACTTCAGAGTGTTTTCTATCCAAATACACTAATGATATGCATATCATGTCTTCTGGGGATGAGTATCAGGCAGTTGAATTTGGGAATGCTTTTCATCCAAAATTCCAAATGCTGCCCCCTATCCTAGAAAAGTTAAATAATTGTTTAGTTATCATCATTGGGATTGAAAATTCTTGTGACAATTTCATATAATGGACATACACAAAATAGTCCAAATTGGTGAAGTGAAATACAAAAAAATTACTGTTTAAAAAAATTCAAAAAAATAAAAAACGGAAAAGTGGTGCGTGCAAATGTATTCACCCCCTCCTTTGCAACGAATCCCCTAAATAAGATCTGGTGTAACAAATTTCCTTAATAATTCACATAATTAGTTAAATAAAATCCACCTGTGTGCAATTTAAGTGTCACATGATCTGTCATATGATCTCAGTATATATAAACCTGTTCTGAAAGGCCCAAGAGTCTGCAACACCACAAAGCAAGGGGGACCACCAAGGAGCTCTCCATACAGGTCAGGGACAAAGTTGTGGAGAAGAACAGATCAGGGTTGGGTGATAAAAAGTATCAGAAACTTGGAACATCCCACGGAGCACCATGAAATCCATCATTAAAAAATGTAAAGAATAGGGCACAAACCTGCCAAGAGAGGGCCACCCACCAAAACTCACGGACCAGGCAAGGAGGGCATTAATCAGAGAGCCAACAAAGAGACCAACGATAACCCTGAAGGGGCTGCAAAGCTCCATAGCGGAGATTGGAGTATCTGTCCATAGGACCACTTAAACCATACACTCCACTGAGCTGGGCTTTATGTAAGAGTGGCTATTTCTTAAAGAAATAAATAAGCAAACACGTTTGGTGTTTGCCAAAAGGCATGTGGGAGACTGCCCAAACATATGGAAGAAGGTACTCCGGTCACCAGCCCCACAGTGAAGCATGGTGGTGGCAGCATCGGCGGCTTCCGGCGCCGGCAAAGATGGCCGCCTCGCTTCGCGTTCCTAGGAAACTATGCAGTATTTTGTTTTTTTACGTGTTATTTCTTACAATGTTACACCAGAAAATCTTAGGTTTTATTACATACAGTCGGGAGGAACTATTGGATAAAAGAGCAACGTCAACTAACCGACCAGGAATACGACTATCCCGAAGCGGATCCTCTGTTTGGCCTACCACCCAGGACAATGGATCGGATCCCAGCCGGCGACCCAAAACAACGGCGCCGTAGAAGGGGAAGACGGAGCGGTCTTCTGGTCAGGCTCCGTAGACGGGCACATCGCGCACCGCTCCCGAGCATACTACCCGCCAATGTCCAGTCTCTTGACAACAAGGTAGACAAAATCCGAGCAAGGGTAGCATTCCAGAGAGACATCAGCGACTGTAACGTTCTTTGTTTCACGGAAACATGGCTCACTCGAGACACGCTATCTGAGTCGGTACAGCCACCTGGTTTCTTCACGCATCGCGCCGACAGAAACAAGCGTCTCTCTGGTAAGAAGATGGGCGGGGGTGTATGCCTTATGATTAACGAGATGTGGTGTGATCATAACAACATACAGGAACTCAAGTCCTTTTGTTCACCTGACTTAGAATTCCTCACAATCAAATGCAGACCGCATTATCTACCAAAACGATTCTCTTCGATCATAATCACAGTCGTGTATATTCCACCCCAAGCAGACACATTGACGGCCCTGAAAGAACTTCATTCGACTCTATGTAAACTGGAAACCACATATCCTGAGGCTGCATTCATTGTAGCTGGGGATTTTAACAAGGCTAATCTGAGAGCAAGGCTCCCCAAATTCTATCAGCATATAGACTGTGCTACCAGGGCTGGCTAAACCCGAGATCACAGTTATTCTAACTTAAGCAACGCATTTAAGGCCCTCCCCCGCCCTCCCTTCGGAAAAGCTGACCACGACTCAATTTTGTTGCTCCCAGCCTATAGACATAAACTAAAACAGGAAGCACCCGCGCTCAGGTATGTTCAACGCTGGTCCGACCAATCGGATTCCACGCTTCAAGATTGCTTCGATCATGTGGACTGGGAAATGTTCCGCATTGCGGCGAACAACAACATTGACAAATACACTGATTTGGGGAGCGAGTTTATTAGCAAGTGCATCGGTGATGTTGTACCCACAGAGTCTATTAAAACATTCCCCAACCAGAAACATGACCGAATACAAACAGTGTAGCTATTCCCTCCGCAAGGCAATCAAACAAGCTAAGAGTCAGTATAGAGACAAAGTTGAGTCGCAATTCAACGGCTCAGACACGAGAGGTATGTGGCAGGGTCTACAGTCAATCATGGTCTACAAAAGCCCCGTCGCGGACCACGATGCCTTGCTCCCAGGCAGACTAAACAACCTTTTTACTCACTTTGAGGACAGTACAGTGCCACTGACATGGCCCGCTACCAAAACCTACGGGCTCTCCTTCACTGTAGCCAACGTGAGTAAAATATTTAAACGTGTTAACCCTCGCAAGACTGCAGGCCCAGACTGCATCCTCAGAGTATACGCAGACCAGATGGCTGGTGTGTTTACGGACATATTCAATCAATCCCTATCCCAGTCTGCTGTTCCCACATGCTTCAAGAGGGCATATTGTTCCTGTTCCCAAGAAAGCTAAGGTAACTGAGCTGATTGGCTACTGTCCTGTAGCACTCACTTCCGTCATCAGGAAGTGCTTTGAGAGACTAGTCAAGGACCATATCACTTCCACACTACCTGACAACCTAGACCCACTCCAATTTGCTTACCGCCCCAATAGGTCCACAGGCGAGGCAATCACCATCACACTGCACACTGCCCTAACCCATCTGGACAAGTGAAATACCTATGTAAGAATGCTGTTCATCGATGACAACTCAGCATTTAACACCATAATACCCTCCAAACTCGTCATTAAGCTCGAGATCCTGGGTCTCGACTTCCTGACGGGCCGCACCCAGGTGGTGAGGGTAGGTAACAACATCTTCACCCCGCTGATCCTCAACACTGGGTCCCCACAAGGGTGCATTCTCACCCCTCTCCTGTACTCCCTGTTCACCCACGACTGTGTGGCCATGCACGCCTCCAACTCAATCATCAAGTTTGCAGATGACACTACAGTGGTAGGCTTGATTACCAACAACAACGAGACGACCTACAGGGAGGAGGTGAGGACCCTCGGAGTGTGGTGTCAGGAAAATAACCTCACAATCAATGTCAACAAAACAAAGGAGATGATCGTGGACTTCAGGAAACAGCAGAGGGAGCAGCCCCCTATCTACATTGACGGGACAGTAGTGGAGAGAGTGGAAAGTTTTAAGTTCCTCGGCGTACACAACACGGACAAACTGAAATGGTCCACCCACACAGAGAGCGTGGTGAAGAAGGCACGGCAGCGCCTCTTCAACCTCAGGAGCCTGAAGAAATTTGGCTTGTCACCAAAAACACTGACAAACTTTTACAGATGCACAATTGAGAGCATCCTGTCGGGCTGTATCACCGCCTGGTACGGCAACTGCTCCGCCCATAACTGTAAGGCTCTCGGAGGGTAGTGAGGTCTGAACAACGCATCACCGGGTGCAAACTACCTGCCCTCCAGGACACCTACACCACCCGATGTCACAGGAAGGCCAAAAAGATCATCAAGGACAACAACCACCCGAGCCACTGCCTGTTCACCCCGCTATCATTCAGAAGGCGAGGTCAGTACAGGTGCATCAAAGAGGGGATCGAGAGACCGAAAAACAGCTTCTATATCAAGGCCATCAGACTGTTAAACAGTCATCACTAACATTGAGTGGCTGCTGCCAACATACTGACTCAACTCTAGCCACTTTAATAATGGAAAGTTTGATGTAATCAATTTATGACTAGCCACTTTAAGTAATGCTTACATTCTCTACATTACTCATCTCATATGTTTATACTGTACGCTATACCATCTACTGCATCTTGCCATCTTGATCTAATTAAATGTATCACTAGCCACTTTAATCAATGCCACTTTATATAATGTTTTCATACCCTATATTATTCATCTCATATGTATATACTGTACTCTATACCATCTACTGCATCTTGCCTATGCCGTTCAGGGATCACTCATTCATATATTTTTATGTACATATTCATATTCATTCCTTTACACTTGTGTGTATAAGGTAGTTGTTGTGAAATTGTTAGGTTATTGTATGGTCGGAACTAGAAGCTCAAGCATTTCGCTGCACTCGCATTAACATCTGCTAACCATGTGTATGTGACAAATACATTTGATTTGAATTGATTTGATTTGATCATGCTGTGGTGATGTTTTTCATCGTCAGGGACTGGGAAACTGGTCAGAATTGAAGGAATGATGGATAGCTGTCACGTCTAATCAAGGTAGGTGGAATCAGGCGCAGAGAGCAGATAGCGATATAAAGTTTTATTCTCCGGTGAACAAAATAAACAACGGTCAACCCAAATACAGACAGGGTGAATTTATCCAACACAGGATAAAGACTAACCGGAGAATAAGAAACAATAAACACCGACAGACAAAACGAATGACAAAATAAACAATCCCGCACAAAACAAGGGCGGGACAACCTACATTAAATACAGACACTAATTAACTAAACAACACACAGGTGAAACCAATTAGACAAAACCAACAGATACACGAAGAAGGGATCGGTAGTGGCTAATAGGACGGTGACGACGACCGCCGAGCACCGCCCGAACGGGCAGGAGAGCCAACTTCGGCGGAAGTCGTGACAATAGCGCTAAATACAGGGAAATTATTGAGGCCAACCTGTTTCAGTCTTCCAGAGATTTGAGACTGGGATGGAGGTTCACCTTCCAGCAGGACAATGACCCTAAGCATACTGCTAAAGCAACACTCAAGTGGTTTAAGGGGAAACATGTACAGTATATCACAAAAGTGAGTACACCGCTCACATTTATGTAAATATTTGAGTAAACGTTTTCATGTGACAACACTGAAGAAATGACACTTTGCTACAATGTAGTGAGTGTACAGCTTGTATAACAGTGTAAATTTGCTGTCCCCTCAAAATAACTCAACACACAGCCATTAATGTCTAAACCGCTGGCAACAAAAGTGAGTACACCCCTAAGTTTTGGTTGCACACATGTAAATTATCTTTATGAGAAATGTACTGAAAAACCCAATGTAAACCCCTCCTTACTGGCTGAGGTAATGGCAACAATGGCGTTCAGTATGGTCCTTCATCATTTCTACCTTGAGACCTGTGTCCGAGCCAGTAACCTATACACAGAACCCAGTCGAATCTATCAACTGCCTTTTCTCTCAGGAGTGCGACATGAGTCCATGTGGAGTGAGCATGGAGAGAGATCCCATCCAAACCTCTCTCATGCTGCCGGTATACTGGTAGGAAAATGGACAAAGACATAATGGACTGTAAAGAACAGTGGCGGCTCAGGGGAGAGACTTTATCAAGGGCCATCCACTTTGAACATGTGCCATTGGGAGGACGAACTGAAACGCCAGAAGAATGAGTGCTGGGAGGGAAGGGGGTGGTCAACCATGCCCATAATTAATTTAGGCTTATCCAAAATTCTTTATTTGGGGTATCCGGTTGATTGTGAAGGTCTGCACATGGTGAAATGTATAGCAATTTAGAATAGGAATGAATTGAGATATCGATCAGTCATTAACATGCCACTCGCAACAATAGCTCCAGCTCCAGATGTGAACATAAAATCGCTATTCAAAATAACTATCTTAAAGCCACTCCTCCAATAAGCCACGTCTCCCATCTGATATTCTGCCACCTCTACAATGTATTATTAAAAAGGTTCCAAATTGAACACCTCCCATCACAAAAAGATTCCGATTTTAAGCTTTACGCAGGATTTCCTTGAAGACCCTTTACAGAGGGTTTTTTTTCAACTGCAAAGGTTTCGCTGGTGTAGCAACCCAAAAAGTTCTACCAGGCACCTTTACTACTAAGAGTGTAGTGCACTATATAGGGAATAGGGTGCCATTTGGGATGCAGTGATTGAACATTACCTGGGGATGGAAAAATGCTATTTAGCCATTTAATCTTCTTGCTAATTTCACGTTAAACCACTGCCATATGTCTAATGTCCCTCCCAAATGGTACCATATTCCCTTTATAGTGCACTACTTTAGACAAGGGAAATATAGGAACAGGGAGCCATTTGGGACATAGCCCAATAAGGCTAAGTGATGTAACGGGACCAAGGCTTCTAAAGAATTATCAACATTTCTACTTTTACAGAGGCAACTGAAAATATTTATTGAATTATTGTCTGAATGATTATGGCTTTAATGAGATTTGAATGAAATGGAGCATAAAATCATTATTTTCTGTCACATCGCCCACCAGTCCATCAGTTATACCATGTAGCTGAAGATATAAATCCTTCTTAAGGTTTTTCAACGGATACAATCATTCCAAAATCTCTCAACATTGAACTTACCGGTTTTGTCAGATAACACTGGTGAATCTATGTTGGTATGCAGACATGTGATATGAACCCAGTTGGTCATTTTATAGGCCCTTCTGTTGTAAGCCTTACCCTCTTGTTCCTGATCATAGCCTATAGACAACAAGGATCAGCACTCACGCTATGGATGATCTACTGTCTTCTGGCTTCTCATTTGTACCGTAATTGACGCGGGGGTCAATGGCTCCACAATTTTGTCATTAGCAAAATGCATTTTTCCTGGTATTGCCTGCAAACCCTGAAGCTGAACATGACCACCTGCTCAGTATGTAAAAAATATGTGAGTTGGCTACTGGTACCGCTTCCAGCCAAACGGTAGCATACTGTAGTGGTTTGAAATGAGTTCCAATTGAACTGAGGTTCTGAGATAGCATGATACAAGACTTCTGTATGGATTGGTAAAAAAATACCTCTAGTATAACCCTTGAACCCTTAAAAGACTATAAACCACCAGGATATGCTCTGTACATAAAAGCTCAATATGTGTATGCATTTGTTCTCACTATTTCAAAAGGAATCCAAGAAAAGTTCAATTTCTGACGCTCTTTAATTGTGAGTGTTAGGAACGGCCTTTATGTGGATATTAATGTTCCCACAACTGAATCAAAAACATTTGCCTGATGTTGCAAGAACGTTCCCAGAACACATTTAGTCTGTTTTTTAACCCTGCATTCAGTTTCACCAGTCTCTACTTAAGTGATAATGCCAGAGAAGCAGGTGTTTGGAAGATATATAGACCTGAGACAAAGTTGAGGGCCGGCACTCCATGCCAATATATTCTCCAAACACCGGCTTCGAGGGCATGATCTCATAAATAGATCATGCCTGGCGAAACTGAATGTAGGTTTTTTCTACCAATCCATACAGAACTCTTGTATCATGTTATTACAGCTTCATATCTTCTGTTCGTTGGATAGTGTCTTAATTAGGTAGTTAGTTGGTTAGTTGGAAAGTTAGTAACTTCCTTCTCTCTTTCCCTCTTTCTTTCCTTCCCACCTTCCTTCCTTTTTTTGTTTTGTCATTCTAGTCTAGAAAGATGTTCACTTGTGTTTTCCCGGAGAAAAGCAGGGGAACCTTGATGAAAAATGAAAGATGTACAATGCAATGTAGGTCAATTGACATTTGAATGGCTTTTGGAGAGTGGAATTTCTTCTGAAGATTGGTCTGTTTATTGGCCATCTGAGGGCATCTAACAGTGGCATTCAATAGAGTAGGCCTATCGGTGAATGTGAATTCCAAGAAATGTAAGAGCCCTCAAATTGGAAGAAATTGCGAGTTTGTTGTGAATGTGCCACTTACCCTCAACACAGCAGGACCGGAAGCAACCATTTTGCTTAGGGACTTTGTATTAACAAAATAATAAATACAGGTGTCATTGTCTATCATCGTCCCTATTGACTAAGCAGTGAACTCACTCACAGTGAATTCACTCACACATAATTGCATGGAAACAGTCTATACAGTAGTTTCACCCTCTTCCAAATATACTCAAATTCCTTTCATAGGCACAAGCAGCACTTTCAATAATCTACATCAAAAGGAAACTTAGAGACTTCCAGAGACCTTGTTCTCCCCTGAGTTTACTGCACCTACACATAAATGTCCTTGAGGTATGTCACTATAATGCATAGATGCAACCTTTGTACAATACGAATTTACACAATGTATAACATGTTCTGAATTACAATTTGTTGTCGATAACATTAGCTAGGTAGGTTAAGGTTAGGGTTAGGAGTTAAGTTAAACAGCTAAGGTTAGGGGAAGGATTAGCTAACATGCTAAGTAGTTGCAAAGTAACTAAAAAGTAGTAAGTAGTGGAAAAGTTGCTAATTAGCTAAAATGCTAAAGTTTTCCATAATGAGATTTGTAAATACAACCTTTGGGTTACTAGATATTTGTTATATGCTCACCCACCCTACTTTAGTGTTTGTCTTAAGTAATCCTCTGTAACAATACCAAACATGACAAATCATACTGATTTTAGATTTCCAGATTTACATTTACTATCTTACTTCTAGTCCATGAGACCAGGCTGCACAGAGTTGGCTCAGTTTCCCCCAAAACGCCCTAATTGAATACAGCTAAGTCAGCTATGTTGGAGTCTAACTGCCTACAGAGGACCCTGAGGTGAGAAGATGGATGTTGTTATGAAATGGATTGGGGTACAAACCTGCCATTGGCAAGTACACATGTGAAGGAGACGAGATTGTGAGGCGGCTTGTAGGAGAACCAAGCAGCAATCTTCACTGTCAGTCTGTATATAAGACTGATGCGAAAATCAATATTCCTGCTATTCACTTGACTCCCCCCGCTGTCCTCTTTAATGGGAGAAAGAAGCCTAATTTAAGAGCTTTAATTATTATATTACTTTGACAAAGTTTTTAAAAAGCTCACACGTTTTATCGCCACCGCCAACTTGGCTCAAAATCATTGTTATGATCTTTTGAGACAGACACTGTAATTCCCACATTAACGATCCAGTTGACAGTATCTGTAATAGGTTATTTGGAGGGTGTGTGTGCGGTATGCTTCATGTGGTTTGTAAAACATACCTGTATTTAGGGTTGTATTAGTGTTTTCCAATAGAGGTTTCAGAGGCTTCCTCAGTAACATACTGTACAAAACAGTTGGCACTAAGCTGCAGAGAGAACTAGATTAAACAATTAGTGGATGGGATTTTGTACAGAACATCCACAGGTAGAGATGGACTAACATGTGTTTGATTATGAGCGTATGTAACACATAAGGTGCTCTATGTTGATCCTAGTCTCATTATCAGACTCAAAGGGTAAATTGCAGTCACATTTCAAAGGACTCTATCAAAACCTGACCTTTTACGACAACAGGCCAAGCAGTCAACCCACGTAAGCCTCTTTCAAATGTCACATTCATGTTGTCTTGAAAAGTGCTGGATACCAAAGGCTTTGGGTGTATGTACTGTGTATCATCGTGTGGTTATTGATCCAATGGAACCTAATACAATTACAGTGGTCTGTTTGGTGACACATTGAATGCACTTGCTTTATGTTATATGTTTAATGGTTGTCTCTTTACGAGGTTCGGTCAGTAAGTAATACCATTGCAGACCTGTGATGTTGACTATCTTTATTGGGTACAGTCTCAGGGGACCATGGTGACACCATTGATTTGTGTGGGTGTTGTCAGTGTATGGACAGTGGTCTGAGCGTCAAAACGTTTGTTATTGCATAGGTTTTGAGTGTAGTACAGTGACTAATACCACATTACCTTTTAAACGCTTGTGCTTGGACTAATGAATAATACACCATTGTGAGCACATAACTACCCAGCAAACCTGGAACATTGCCAGAACATTACCTAAGATTCCCATTAAGTTCCAGTTTTAGTGTTTTGGGAACCTATCTGTTGTCATTTCCCCACAATGTTCCAACAGCCTGAAGAAATGTTTTAGAAACTTTTACAGAACATTAAACAAATAATAATCTGGGAACGTTCTTGAACCATCAGGTGAAGGATTTTTGCACACTAAAAGAAACGTTGTATAAACGTTGTATAATCATCTACACAGTTTATATTTGGACAGTTTATATTTTGTGACGTCCCCACAATGTTCCTCCCAGACACAGTCTGGGAACCTTTAAATGCGGGCATTTGTCTGTTGAGCTGCGGCAGTTTCCGAGATCTATTTATCATTATTGACAATGTAAAGATGTCTAGCATTATTCATGAATTGTATGCCTGTTCATTGTAAAGGTTTAATAAATCATTATTATTAGTGCTCACTGTTTGTCGACGGTTCTTGCTCTTCCTGGTTTGGGAGGTCAGCTGTCAAACAGTTTGGTTTTGAGACAAGCAATTCTATCTTGTGTCGGGGGGGGGGGGGGCGACATGGAAAGATTATCCCGGGGAGGATAGTTTTTATGGTTTCATTTCATGTCCTTTTGACAAGGGTTCACACTATTATTGAAATGTGTGCGTTTATGGGAATTCCAATGTTATTTGATGTGTTAATTGTGATGTATTGCCTTATTGAAACCATGTACGTAACTGTTGATTGGTTGATCAGTCATGTTTCCTGTCAGGTGGTTTCCTGCAAGGCTATAAGGAGCTGTGATTTGCCATTTGACAGGGAGGAGAGAGGGTTATGCCAGGCCAGAGCTAAAGGCCTTGAAATACTTTGATCCATGTATACATAGCCTTTCTTTCATTTGTACATTTTGTACATATTTTTAAATAGCGTTAATTTGTTTGGTTAATCCTGAAACACTGGCACCTGCATTTGGTCGCCCTCCTCACTGATCCACCGCAACGGTCATCCTCACAATAACCATAATTCAAAGAAAGGCCTGAACAACAACACCAATATTCCCTTTTTCATAACAACATGGGGATGTCCTGCCTTGCAAAGTTATCTCCACATTATCTTTCCCAGTCCTGTGTTTATCTCCCAAGCAGAGATATCACCCTGTGTGAGTCTCTTCGTGTACAATTTCTTCCATCTCCCCTAACTTAAAGACTTAAAGATAAAAGAATAGAATCTGTGTCTTATTCCAGTGTTTGCTGAATTATTTATACCATGCCGTTACGGAGTGGAGAACCTCTTCACAATGGTGAGTTGCTCGGCGAACAGGACATGACACACCTTTTATCCCATCTCCCCCCTAGAAAAAACATTGAGTGAGAGGGGAAAAGAAACACAGAGAAAATATACACTTTTAAAAAACAAAAACAAAGAAAAATGTCCTGATGGGCAAGGCGTGTTTATGACCCGTGGAGAGTTCTCTCACCCTCTCTCTCTCTCTCTCTCTCTCTCTCTCTCTCTCTCTCTCTCTCTCTCTCTCTCTCTCTCTCTCTCTCTCTCACTCCCTCTCTCCCTCTCTCCCTCTCTCACCCTCTCTCTCTCCCTCTCTCTCTCTCTCTCTCTCTCTCTCTCACTCACTCTCGCTCCCTCTCCCTCTCTCTCTCTCTCTCTCTCTGGATTTGGTAGGTCAGGTATGAAAGCCGGGAAATGGTAAACAGCAGATACCCAGCACAAACAGACTCTGTTGCTTTCACTTAAGCAAGCTTCAAAGCAAATCTAGCTGCATATTCCCTCTCCGAACTCATAAATGGATGCTTTTAACCTGATGCAAGGAGCAATTTCAATTCCTGTATTCCTTTTCCTCCAAACTCCACTGTAAATGGATGTTCTTCTGTTTAAATGCAGGGAGCAATTTCAACTAGTGGGAGGTCTGGAGAGATTAAACTGTAGTCACTGTGAGGTTGGAAGACGCTTCCAGAACCTGTTCAATGGGAATTTCCATTTTCATCATCCAAACATTTCAAAGGCCAATATATCTTAAAGGTCCCATTTGGAGAGAGAAGGGTGAAGAACATTACTTAGCCAACACTGTTCAGGGGTGTTCAGAGAGGAGGGTGTGGGTGGTAGTGGTGTGGGGGGGGGGTCCTGCATGCGTGTGTGTGCATGTGAATGTTTGCGTGTGTGTATCCATGCCTGCCTTTGTGTGTCTGTGTATAGCATGTTTGTAAGCATGCCTCCCTGTGTGGATCACTGAGAAGAGATCAGTAAACTGTGGCCAGCTCTGGGAAAACAAGTTGGGAGGAGAGATATAAAGAGGAATGTGGTTATGAAAACCATTGATATTCATATTAAAGTATAAATATTAATAGGAAAGTGCAGCCAGCTCAGCTCTCTCGGTCCAACGCTGAAATGTGCCTCCATTTTGATTTGCACACTGTACCTCCGAAGCCACCCGAAAACAATGCAGTGACTGCACTATGATAGATATTGACATTGACACAAACATTCAAGTGATGGAAACCTATTGATCCCTAGGCCTTTGATTCTTTAGTCTTCCTTGTGAAGTGTGGCTCTAAGAACATTCCCGAGAGGAGTTATGAAATGCGTGAGAATAAGTTCCCTTTCCATCCCCACAATGCTGAGAGGCAGAACCACATGCACAGGGGGGGGTTTGAATTAATGCAATTCCTCTTCTTCTCCCTCTTCTTCAAGTGGTATGCTATTATGGATACTGGATATTGGAAGAAAGCCCAAGACTGATAATATGTGTGTAAAGTCTCAAAGTGGAGACACTCAACTTTATTTTACCCCCTTTCTTTCTCTGCTCATCAGCATCTGTCCTTCCTACCACCGTCCACTACCCATCCTCTTAATTCATTTTCTTCTCTCACTTCTCTCAGTCGCCATGATAATACCGTCCCATTCCCTCTCTATGAAGCTAAGCAGCTTCTCTTAATTATCACCGCGGCAAGGTGTATCAAGTTCTGTCTGGCTCTGCCACAGGCCTGTCCTCTGTGCTCTCCACCGGTGGCAACTGTAATGAACTAGTTTGGATGGCTGCTCTGATCCCTTTTTAACTCTGTTTGATTTGTGTGTCCTCACAGAAGGAACACAGAAGTTCTTTATTTGTCAAGCTAGTTACACAGGGAGGCTGACCAGAATGAATACTTAACTAGTCAATCAAGACCTTGGACGTTCCAAGTCAAGTTCAAGTGGGTAGCTGATGTCTGGGGGTTTCTTATGAGTAAATGAGGACATGTGTGATGTTACGCAGAAGGGACAAGACAGATATCGTAACAATATGTTTGATAAGTGTTCATACATTATTAGTGACCGTTTGTTTTAAAGTCTCCTCGCTACACCACACACTTCACTCATAGTTAAGTCAACACCTTTAGAATAAAAGTGCAATATTCTGATTTTTCAAAAGTGATAGATTGGTTTTCAAAGGGGAGCCAGAGGATCAGATCTTAATTATCCCAGGCTAGGCCCTTTGATCTGGCCTACCCCACCTGACTCTGCAGGTGGTTAATTTAAAGAGAATTATTGAGAAGGGGGAGAAAAGGAAAGAGGAGGAGTTGGACTACCTGTGTTACCGCACCACAGACTCTCTTAAGAACTACTCTAGTACGAATAGAATGGTACACGTGTTGTTGCGCTAATGACTCATATCAGAATATCCCAAGCATCGAGAAACAAATGACTTAATGACTTAATTAAATGACACATCCATCGCTAATTAGTTTGTTACACAAGAGCAATGGGTTGTTCGTGTAAATGTGAGGGAGATGTTTGCGAGTGTAGTGTGCTAATGAAGTAGGCTATGCTGTTTGGTTGGTATGGTTTCCGTTTTCCAAAGGCATAACATACTGTACAATGTGTTCTACCCGAATACACTTTGAGCATAGTTCGAAAACTGCCTCGAAAGTAGGGAAACCATGTCTTGAAATATAGCTATCTGCACCTTTGAACTGGCATTGATCAGTATATATGTTTACCCCCATAGTTATGTCTGTTACCATTCACTTTATTCATTGCAAGTGTTTTGTCTTTTACCATTCATTCTTTGCACTGCTACATATTCTTCTGTTCCTCGGACTGCACATTGTTAGTTGAACAGACAAAGGGGGAGTTCGACCAGATTATTCCAGCCAAATAAAGATGGCAATTGTTCTCCATTTGCAGATTATAAAGCTGGCAAACTATGCCACTAACCACATCCACTACCTTTCTCAGATTCTCGGCCCCTACAATCATGTTGAAACAATGTTTGCCACTTTATAATGAAGCATGATGATGCTTGAGGAATGAGCTCGTCGTAGATACGCAAGTCGCTAGCGTATCGGCTCCCTAGCCCTTTACAAAGTGCACTGACCTTTCTAACTGGTTGAATTAATTGGGCTTGGGGTTAACCTTTCAGAGCGCTAATACAGTAGCTGAAATAGGACCATCGTTCCCGGGTCGCCTCATTACCACCACTGGCAGCGTTGGAGTTTGAGCCACGGGCGCCCCCAGTTTCCTCGCCCCTCCAGTTTGGGGAGAGAAACTGGCCGGTAGCTCGGCTCTTGGCTCCGATGGGAAAAACATTTTTAGGTCAGAACAATTGAGGCACGGTTTTGAAGCGATGCCCAATGCTCTTTGCCTGGTCTTTTAGACTTGGCCATCCGTAGGGGTTTAGTTCACTCTTGGGGAATGAAATGGGGGGCCTGGCGTTCCTAAGTGGTGCAGTAGCCGAGTCACTCGACAGGGGACAAAAAGCTATTACTATAGAGTGACTCTGTAGGTAGAAGAAGCATATTAAGTAGGTGTTAATGAAGAGATTATCTTGGCAAGTATGCAAGCCAAATGCATTTCCTGGAGCCTTAACCACCCACGATTAGGCAATTAAGCTATGCCTATTTGAACACTCAACAACCATTTGGAGAATGATGATAGTTCTCTTTGGACAGTATAATGACCAACCGCAAAGGGGAAGAAAAGACCATCGACAGAACAATTACCTATGATAGTTTGCATTATTGTAGACTGTTCTACTGTTGATATAATAACCTACATCACAAGGTTGTCAGGTTTTCTTATGTCACAGAGAAAGAGAGAGAGAGAGAGAGAGAGTCAGAGCGACAAACGCAGACATCTATGAGTTCCAGGTTTGGTTTTTCACAGTATAGTAAGCTGTAAAGGTAACGGTATGTCCACTCTAAAAAAGTACCCTGCACTCTTAGAAAAAAAGGTGTTATCTAGAACCTAAAAGAGGCTTTCCCCATTGGAGAACCCTTTGAAGAACTAGTTTTGGTTCCAGGTAGAACCCTTTTGGGTTCCACCCTTTCCACAGAGGGTTCTACAAAGAACACAAAACGATTCTACCTGGAACCAAAAATGGTTATACCTGGAACCAAAAAGAGTTCTCCCATGGGGACAGCCTTAGATCTCTTTTTGGAACCTTTTTTTCTAAGAGTGTGTGTGCTTACCATCTTAGCCTTTTGTGGTCCACTTTGATAACCCTTCCTTTCCTTCCCTTCGCTTCAAATATAGTGTGATTGCCTAATGGCCACAGAGCTGTGTGTTTGTTCCTTCTCCTGCTGAAGCACCGATTCGGATGACTACTGTCATTATTGATTTATTGATATTAGGGGTCAAATTGGCTTGCTCAAACCTCACCTGACCTTCTGCCTGCTCCATGGTGCATGACCTCCCCATCCCCTGATTGTGCCCTGAAGTAGATCAGTCCATCTGTCAAATCCAAGATGCTTTGCTCATCGTTTTCTCCCCTCCCGTTCTACCTCCCTTTCTCTCTCCTTCCCTCTCTTTCCTTTTTACCCCGCTCTACTTGTGTTCCTTTTTCCTAGCCCCTCTCCCTCACTCTCTCTGCAAGTCTTAGGAAGGAAAGTAAAAAAAGGGCCCATAAACTGCACAATTACCTAATATTAGAGTGCTGATATGACCAAATTGAGGTGTTGAGACTTGGAATTTTGATCATACTTGAGAGTTAATGGCCTATTTGAGAGTTAGAAAAATCGTCCTCCAGGACTGACTCTCTACCACTTCAAAGGCACCACTAAAGGGCAACTCTCCAATTAGATCATCAAATAGATCAGGCCTTTCCAAAATACCAGTGATATTGAATAATTACATGTTAATTCAAGTGCTTTGAGGTGCCTTGTAGAAAATACGGAGACCCTTTCTATCTTAATGGACACATAGTTTGCAATTATTCTGGATAACTGAAGTCCTTCTTAATCAGTACAGATTCGATGTGAATAGTTATTTTCCATTTTTCCGATACAGAACATTCTGTGGACCCAATACAATTTACAGTTTGTTATTCTGAGAGCCAGGAAAAGGAAGCCATCTCAAATTGGTTTCATCCGACAAGGCTCTCCAGCATTCATACAGTTCTGACCTGCTTTTCCTTGGCAGTGGCAGGTCACTGTGTTGCCATGGATAAACCAAAACAATGGACAGAAAAGGGCTGAATGTAATCAAAAGTTGTGATGTATGAGAGACACCTCACTGTAAATAGGGAATACGTATCTATGGTGCAAACATCCATAAATACTGACTGAATAGATATGTTTTCAATGAAACTTTGAATCTGTTTGACACAAACTTGCAAAGTTGAAGGACAAAGAAAATGAAAGAGCTGTATTCAACAGTAATGCTTGTATTGATAACTACGGTCTCAGTGCTTGCACAATCTGCTGTTTCAGAATCAAAGTCAAGGAGTTCCGCAAGGTTGTGTTCTTGGCCCTATGTTTATTTAATATTTTATTACACTTCATCTACATGGTTTGAGAGAATATAACCATTCATATGTGAAATGTTATTTACCAATAAAACACAGATGATAACATACTTTACACATTACCAACGTAGGATTACAAGGTTCCTACCGGGCTAAGCTTCTGCGCTTAACCATATGTATTCTTTCACAGCAGAATTGACATAACTCGCATTCATACCATGCTGCAATTGTTGATGACAGAACCCCATTTTACATAGTCATTTGAAAATGTATCACCTTGTTGGTAATTCCTTCTGTCCTTGGCAGCATGTAAAATAGCAGTCTGCTTTAACAGTGTGACATTTAACTCATAGGGTATTAACAAGGCTTATCCCAGCAGTCTCTGATGAGCTCCTTATCCCTGCTAACCCATCCAGGTTCTTTATACACAGGGCAATTGCTGTAGCAGGACCTCTGGTGAAAAGCCTAACAAGCCCCACAGGTATTTGGGTATTTAATACACATATGTTTGAGCTAAATATAGAAGGGAATGGCCTTGATATAAATATTAACTTGTGAGTGATATTTAAATAGCTCTAGGGGAATATTTCTGTGTAAATTAGGGTTTCCTTGTATGTTGAGCTTGTATACAGATGCTGCTTGGTTTTTATGAGCTGTGAACGGATGTACAGACGTATTCTGCTTTGAAATCATCGAGAAACACATTTGTATGATTCACCAATATAGAGGGTATGGATCAACACTGATTCCAAAGTGGTTAGGGTAATTGCAGACAGCCATTATGCCCAGAACAAACATCCTGACATCTTAACAATTATTAAATTCTGAGGGCGCTCCTAAACTTTTCAAACACCCATACCACAGAGATTTGTTTGACTTTTTCCGCTCAATACATTTTGGCCTTTCAGAAGAAAAAAGTACACATCTAATTTATATGCTAAACATTTAGTCTGCCGAAGAATGCCTTATCTATATGCAAATTATAAGTGATCAACTTCAATAACTGTTGCACTAGGTGTCTCCCCAAACCGCCTATTGGCTTCATTTGTCAGACTGCCAGGGTGGCCGAGATCGGCACTAAATGTAACATTCAATCTTGGGAAGAAATGGCAGCAAACACAGACAAATTGCTTGGAGAAAAAGGGAGAGCATAGTGAAGAGCACGCTGGTGACAATGACTTTTATTTGTGTTGCCTACTCCATCTCTATAGCGAAAAGATAAACCAACGAGTCAATAGAGTCTGAGAAACGCCTTTTAAAAGCTAATTGCAGAGGAGCAAATTATTTTGTCTTTGAAGCAGAGAAAGGAAGGATGGAAGGTAGGTATTCACCCAGGAGAAGAATAAAATATGTTCTCTTTTGTTATGAAGAGAAAAGAGAGAAAAAACAGTAGTTTGCTACAGAAAACCATCCTTTCTTATGAAAAACAAAAACAAAACGTCAAACATGATTTCACAATGGAGGCAGACATCTTGCATGTGTGTTATTGACATTTCACCTTTTATCATACTACATATAGAATTCATTATCTCAACCCCTGGGGCAAAATCATCCTCTGCCAAGGTATTCTAGTGGAGAGAGGAAGGTGTTGTGAAGGATGTGAGATAACATATGCATTTGAATTATAGAAATATCCAGAATAGCGCTAAAACCTATTGACTTTGCAATGATCCATGACATAGTGAAGTTACCTCCCAAAATCCATATAGCAGTGCCATCATCAAAACTAAATGATGTCACTTGTAGAATGCTTATCGTTGTGTCTATAATGGTTGGGCTGGTTTAGCATGGGGGCAGTGAGACTGATAGGGTCGGGCAGGTTTAGTGTGTGTGTCGGGGGTGGGGAGTCGGTAGTCGGTAGTGATACCTGCCATTCTACCTGCTGGGAAGTCTGTATACCCATTTCCTCCATCTGTCTGCCTGGGGAGAGATGATATGAAAGCCCAAAGTGGCTTTTTCTCTTATCCTTCCTCCTCGTCTTTTAAATGTCGGAGGACCGCTATAGGCCTTTATCTAATTCAATTCAATTCAAAACATTCAGAAGCACCTGAGAGATATTCCCTTATCTCCTCCCCCTTGTTCCCTCAAAATCAAATCAAATCAAATGTTATTGGGCGCATACACATATTTAGCAGATGTTATTGTGGGTGTCGCGAAATGCTCGTGTTTCTAGCTCCAACAGTGCAGAAATATCTAACGATACACAGCAATATACATTAATATTAAAAGAAAAATAATGGAATTAAGAAATATAGAAATATTAGGACAAGCAATGTCGGAGTCAGGAGTATAGATATACTGTATATATGTGTGTGTGTTATTGGATGTATAGATAATATGGACATTATATGGATAGAATATGTAGTATATCTGAAGAATAGTATATGTACAGCAATAGCTAAATAGGATTGATCTTGACTAGAAAACAGTATACTTCTCATGGGGGTAAAACAGTATGGAAACATTAGTAAAGTGAGCAGTGTTCCATGAGTATGTACATAGGGCAGCAGTCTTTAAGGTGCATGGTAGAGTAACCGGGTGGTAGCCGGCTTGTGACAGTCTGATGGCCTTCAGATAGAAGCTGTATGGAGGAAGGTTATGGAAGAAGGTTCCCGGAGTGTCCCCATAACCAACATTATTGCCTTCCTGGTGTGTCCAAATAACCCACATTATTGTCTTCCTGCTGTGTCCCAATAACCCACATTATTGCCTTCCTGGAGTGTCCCCGTAACCCACATTATTGCCTTCCTGGTGTGTCCCAATAACCCACCTTATTGCCTTCCTAGTGTGTCCCAATAACCCACATTATTGCCTTTGTGGTGTGTCCCAATAACCCACCTTATTGCCTTCCTGGACTGTCCCCGTAATCCAGGTTATCTTCATCAAATCGGCATACTTTCTCCACGGCAACCTGCATTTTCAAACAGACAATTATTTAGAAAGCAAACAGTTGCTTTCAACTGTTTGCTTTACCACAATAAAAAGCATAACTACATGAAGGCTTTGCCTGGCAAGCAGCACCTAAGACGAAAACACAAATTCACTTTTAAAGGAATCAATAGGTGGAGAAATGACTAATATTCAAACGCAAGCGCGGTAAAACACGGATCGTACTACGGCTGACTTACTCCAGAATTACTCAAGTATTTTGCCATGTCAGGGATAAATGAAGCTCCCAATGTAAGTGTACTTTAAAAGGGAATGTTTTTATTTTTCTTCAGAGTGGGCACTCTGATGAACAAAACAGGGAAAAACGAGGGAGGCTGGTGTTTGTTGTTCTGTATGGCACTATGTCACTGTAATTGAGGGAGAGAGTGGGCAGCATAGATGGAATACATGGTGAGCGGCCACATCTGTACACACACACAAACACACACACACTCCGTTGCCACTGTGTGACACTCCAAATCATCTCTTATCAAATCGCTTATAAAAAAAAAGATATATACGCTACATGGCTCCCAGTAAAGTGTTCACCTGTCATATTAGACACTCAATAGTGGGAAAGTATTGAACAGAAATGTAGAGTTCCATTAGGAGCGAGTGTCACGCAGGGCAGAAAATCACTTGTCGTATCATTTGTAAAAGCTGACAGCACTGGAGTTAGTTAATGACATGCAGCTGTTGCTTTGGTGTTGAGCAATGTAATGACCATTATATTATGGAAAGCACTGACTGAAAAAAGAGATATGAAGAGAAACACTAATACACGTGATTGTGCACACACACGTTCATTTGGACACAAACACTGTGTATCCCAATAAAAACTGCCAAACTCACCCATTATAAGACTTATCAGGTGTTGTTACATCTAAATACATGTAAATACATCCAAACAACATGCTTTAGAGAGAAAGCCGGCCTCGGTTGCAGTCATGCAACACATTGTCATGCAAACAGTCTGTCAGAATGCAATGGATCAGCCTAAAGCAGCACTTGTGACAGACTGAGTGGACTAAACTTTAGGAACCCCTGCTCTTTCCATGACAGACTGGCCAGGCGAATCCAGGTGAAAGCTATAATCCCTTATTGATGTCACTTGTTAAATGCACTTCAATCAGTGTAGATGAAGGGGAGGAGACAGGTTAAATTAGCATGTTTAAGCCTTGAGACGACTGAGACATGGATTGTGTATTGTGCCATTCAGAGGGTGAATGGGCAAGACAAAATATTTAAGTGCCTTTGAATGGGGTATGGTCGTAGGTGCAAGACGCACCGGTTCGAGTGTATCAAGAACTGCAACGCTGCTGGGTTTTTCACGCTCACCAGTCTCTTGTGTGTATCAAGAATGGTCCACCACCCAAAGGACATCCAGCCAACTTGACACAACTGAGGGAAGAATTGGAGTCAACATCGGCCAGCATCCTTGTGAACGCTTTCGATACCTTGTAAAATCCATGGCCCTATGAATTGAATCTGTTCTGAGAGCAAAGGGGGTTGCAACTCAATGTTAGGGAGGTGTTCCTAATAATGTTTTGTACACCCTGTGACATTTACACGATGTTAGAACAATAGTCAGAGGAAGTGTAGAACCTGTTCATACAGAAATCGAACATTCTCTGCAACAGCACTCAGATACGACACAGTGCGGAATATACAGAAACATGTGTCTCCGATCTTGGTGGCTAACATGTTTATCCTAGACTGTGACTGCCTCTTTTGTTAGGCCCTGGAGTGGGCACATGTGATGTTGTCAGTCACAGAAGGTCCCCTATTCAGAAGCAAGGCTTTTAACCCTGATTGTGGAGTGCACTGTGACATGCACGGTGACAGCTCTTATAGTGTAAGAGTGGCTGAGTGGCAACCCTTAGCCATTTGGTTGAATAGGGGAGGATGGGAGGGGTGGGTTCTGTGTCTGTTCTGTGTTTGACCAGCTATGGCTCGCACACCAGTGCTCTCTGAAATGGCACCATTGACTCTAGGCATGCAGACTGGTGCTCCGCTGGAGCTCTCCTCTGTGTACCCTACTTCCAGCACAAAGAGACAGGGGGAGGGGGATTGGCACAGAGGGTAACATGTGGCTAAACACACACCAAGCCATTTCCCCATCATGTCCCCACACACCAAGGTGTCCCACCAGTACGTCATCTAGTACTACACGTTACCCTATTCCCTATGTCGTGACGTTGTATTAGTTAATGTGACGACTGTTGTTCATCGAATGATTAAAAGTTTCTAATTGCGTGATTAACTGAATCAAGCAATTATTAACTCATTAACCTGGGGCACCATGGGAACACTAGTTTTTATTGAGTTTCTATTTCCCAAATTAACTCAAAGAATATCAGAATATCGATTTTACAACAGCCGCTAATTAACCAGTTACCTCTACAATCTCGTTCTGAACGCCGTATAGCCCGTGAATCTGCACGGACCCGGGTCTCACCAATGAGTTCGTACCACACCAATCTTAGTTGAATATTCATTTACTAGAAAGCTAAAATGATGATAAAAGATACACATAGACGAACATTATAGGCTATTGATTAGAACTTAGTATAACGGGCCAACACACATATGTCTATGGGGATTTCAAGGAGAGAGGAAAAAGAAAGTACACGAGAGAAATATACATTTGGGTGAATTTGTCAGCTATGCTATTCTAACCCTAGCCTTGCCCCAAACTGCCGCTCTTATGGGTCAGAAAATAATGATGTAATTACGTGGGGAAAATCTCAGAGGATTCTCTGCGTGGACCGTTCAGGCTGCTCGATGACGCACCTTTCTGGTCGTCCTCACCATGTCAGTGTCCTTTTGGCTTAGGAGTCTGTTCCCTCACCCTTGCTCTGGAATCGATCTTCTGAGGACAGACAGCTCTGTAGCTCAGAGCTCACAGCATAGGAATGAAACCGTTTAGATACCACAATTCGCTAGGATTGGATGCTAGGGGGTCCAGCTTGAATTCACCTGCTTAGACACAGCTACTCAAAAATATTTGTCTTCAAACTTGTGTTGCATTCTGGGTTAGTTGACTTTTTAGACCTTGGCTGCAGCTTGGGTCACGTAGTCTCCTCTGTAAATTCTTTACTCACAGGTTTTATACCCTCGTGTCAGAAGTGGGCGTAACCGCCTTTAGGGCAATTCTCTGGGCGTACCAAGTTAAGAGCAAGGTCTAGGTTTTTCTCAAATCCAATTTTAGACAACTAACTTCACATTTCATCTTTAACAAAACATTCCCTTTGATTTGGACATTTTCCACACAACGTATAATGTATAAACATCAAACATATACTAGGATAACTCTTCATTCCATCTATCGTCATGACCACCATTGTGGCTGACGGAAACCATTGTTCCAAAGTCCCTTTATTTCATGTTTAATGTTCTGAGGCTGGTTCTCCATAGTAACAGGACAAAGGAATTTGTCTGTGGCCTGAGATTTACCAGGGGCGTGAGGGGTCATAAAACCCCCACATCTTCAGACTCCTAGATCTCTCCTCCTCTGTTGGGGTTGAGAGATAATCTGTAGGGTTGTGGTCTCCTGTAACCTGACCTGATCAGGACAGTCATGACACCTATATGGTGTGCTATATGTGCCTGATATGGCACAGTATTCTCTATATGGTGTGCTATGTGTGTCTGATATGGCACAGTATTCCCTATATGGTGTGCTATGTGTGCCTGATATGGCACAGTATTCTCTATATGGTGTGCTATGTGTGTCTGATATGGCACAGTATTCCCTATATGGTGTGCTATGTGTGCCTGATATGGCACAGTATTCCCTATATGGTGTGCTATGTGTGTCTGATATGGCACAGTATTCTCTATATGGTGGGCTATGTGTGCCTGATATGGCACAGTATTCCCTGTTCCCTATACCATTTAATTAGCTCTTTCAGACACTGTTCTGGTCCTCTCAGAATCATTCACTGTTGTTTTTTTCATACTGACAATATGATCATCAACTTTTCCAAGATTGATGATCTGTTCCATGATGGCGTAGCAGTCGGTTGTCTGTTTTGTTTGTCTTGTCCTGTCCTGTCCCGTCCCGTGTATATATAATTTTCTTCATAAATATTTTGTATATATTAAAAGAAAAAATATATCTACATTTCCATCTATGGACTGAACATACTCTCCTGCAACCCGCCTCACCCAATGTGATATGGATCTGCTGTCTGAATCACCGTGCCTCCAGATCGCCGAGCTACTTACTGGACCCTATGATCACTCGGCTACACATGCCTCTCCCTAATGTCAATATGCCTTGTCTATTGTTGTTTTGGTTAGTGATTTGTGTCTTATTTCACTGTAGAGCCTCCACCCCTGCTCAATATGCCTTAGCTAGCCCTTTTGTTCCACCCCCCACACATGCGGTGACCTCACCTGGCTTAAAGGGTGCCGCTAGAGACAAAAACTCTCTCATCGTCACTCAATGCCAAGGCTTACCTCCACGCAGTGGCGTGCCTGGGGCCTGGGCCTTCAGTGAAGTCCTACACAGTCCCACCCGAATTAATCCACCTCTTATTACCATCATTATGATGCCATGGCTCTGGACACTATACATTTAGACAGAAACGCAGTATAACCAGGCGTTGCGTCGCACCCAAAGTAGTTTGACACATAACTATTCACTGAAAATAAAAGAAAGAAAACAAATAATTTGCAACATAGCCTATTTGCCATTTTATTTTGTTAATATATAGGCTATTTAATATTAATGAAATAAAATGCGAAACATACACATTTAATAAAAAATAAAATGCATTGAATGCCTACTCACCAAAGACTAATTATTTGAACACCCAATCCATCCTCCTTTCTTTCCTCTAGAAGACTTCAATGACTCTGTTGTACAGTCTATCTGTGCGTTTTAGTTCCACCAATAAGTCCATTTCTATCGACATGGAGGCTAATGCTGAAAGCCGAGTCTGTCCAGTAGCATTTCTGGAATACGTTTTGATTCGCTTTAAGGCCGAGAATGACCGCTCGACAGGGACACAGGGATAGTCACTGTCACACATGCCAATGTGTAAAGTTGCCCCATTTCCTCATTCAGATTTGGAAATCAAGAAGATCAGAGGGACATTTCCCTTCAAAATCAGTCATAGCATACATTGCAGTCAGTTCTGTTTTTAGCTTGGATAGGTGGAACAGTGTTCCGTGACTCTCTGTTAAGCTGGAGAAGGCTGTTTGCTGGGGGTCCAGGAGGGAGAGAAACATTAATTTTTCGTGGTCTTGAAATCTGTTTTGTATCTGGCAAAGAATGTTGTCCAGAATATTGCTGTGGAGTTGTTGGTAGTATGTGCAAGGGTCTCCTTGTGCTGGGCCTCTGCGTGCGTTGGGTGAACTTGAGATGCGCGCTGTGTCATCGTAGATTTGACTGAACCTGCGCCTCTCGCTCAATTGTAATAATAGGCATTCCCAGCAGTGCAGTTTGCAGTGCTTCTCGGAGCCTGTGAGCCATTGATAGCGCTCGTGGTTGGAACTTTGAAAGTGGCGAACGAACCCATTTCCCGCCTGTGACAGGCTTTGTAGCGTCGGCGTCGGGCGACCTCTCCTTACAATGTCTAACTTTTCTTGAAAAGTTCGTCTTGAGAATGGTGTTATAATTATATCCTCGACCAAATCGAGATCTTCTCCTCCTCCCGCTCAGTAGTACGCAAATTAATTTGTTTATCAAATTCAGTTTCCTAGTTCTGAGGTTCTGCATAGACCTGCCCATAGGACCTGCCTCTCAATATTGGTAATCAAATCAAAAGACGAGCACGCACTACGCCTGCTAGCTAGCTCCTGTGTAACACTGGAGCCAGCCAGCAGGCATACAATAGTCAACTCTAAAGCTGATTGGTTGACACTAAATTTTAATTTACATTCACTTTAAGCTACAAGCGCCCGCACTGTTGATTCTGAAGGCCTGAGGGCAGATTTTAGGGCCCTGGCAACACATGATGGCTGAATATGATTGGATAAAAGATCTAACATAAAGACCAGCCCTCCAAATCTCAACCTGGGGCTGGAAACAGTGCAACAAAGAGGAAAGCTATGAAATGAAGAGTATAACTCCTACTCTGGGGAATAATTTAATACATATTTGTGGGAAAATGTATATATTTTTTTATTATATTCTGATGATGTTTAGGCCAGCAGAGAAGGCCTTGCTGGCCCTGACGGCCCACCACTGCCTCCACTGTACTCACATGCTACCATACCCTTGTCTGTACATTATTCCTTGAAACTATTCTTCCGCGCCCATAAATCTGCTCCTTTTACTCCCTGTTCCAAACGCACTAGGACAACCAGTTCTTTTAGCCTTTAGCAGTACACTTATCCTACTCCTCCTCTGTTCCTCTGGTGATGTAGAGGTTAACCCAGGCCCTGCAGCCACCAGCATCACTCCCATTCCCCAGGCGGTCTCATTTGTTGACTTTTGTAACCGTAAAAGCATTGGTTTCATGCATGTTAACATTAGAAGCATACTCCTAAGTTATTTTATTCATGCTTTAGCACATTCCGCCAACCCAGGTGTCCTAGCCGGGTCTGAATCCTGGCTTAGGAAGGCCACCAAAACTCCTGAAATTTCCATCCCTAATTATAACATTTTCTGTAATGACCCTCCCACTCTGTCTGCCATATTCTTTCTATTTGCTCTTGTTATCCTTATTAGGATGTCGGCAGGCGGACCTGGGAGGGTCGTCAGCAACATGGGATACACCTGGGTCTGGGTGTGTCCCAGGATAAATATGCAGACACACTTACAGATGTTGGTTGTGGCATTTTTGCGGCTGTTTTGTTTGTTTACTTTGACATCTTCCAACACCCCTCATTATCACATTTATGCATGCAAAAACTCACTTACAATACTGATTACTGACTACAGACACCATTATTAATTGTATTTAATTTACTTCAGTTAATAAATATATTTTGTAATTCCTTATCTCCACGTTGTCTCCCTTTATGTTACGAACTTCGAGCCGGTTCATGACAAGTGGGGGCTCATCCGGAACCTTGAAGGTATTGTGTTTGGGAGAAAACATGGAGTTAATGTTTGAAAACTCTGTAGGTGCTTTGTTTGCATTTTTTTGTTACAGCTTTTTTGAGTTTTAGTGTTTGGTAGGTCCAGTATTGGTTGCCTTTGTTTGTTTGGTAAACTTGAAACTGTGGTGGGATAGTTGGTTGTGTACTGCGTTGGAGAGAGTACATTGGTTAGTTTCCAGGCCCCTTCCAAGGTTAGAGACTCTTGCTCTACTTGCTGTTGGGGCATCGGTCCGAGGAGGTGAGTACAATCAGTTGTGTACCTCAGTGGGATATTTGGGTTTCCCTGTTTGTTTTTTTTGTGGGGTGTCCATGGACTGAGCAGTTGTCTAGAGGGCACACCCGTGGCTTGGGGGAATTCGTGGTTTGGGGGAATCCTTGCCAGCAGGCTACATTGCGTAATTACCCACCGCAAATCTGCACGAAGACTAGGGTTGAGTTATTGTAGGTTTTGGGGAAGCTCCATATATATCTCATCTCTCTTCTGTGGTGCCCAGTGTGATTGTCATTTCTCTTGTGGTTCGGTCTGGTGTCCTCAGCAGATGGGAAGAGCAAGATTTTTTGAGGAGACGCAGGCTGGGTCAATTTGGGACGCAGGCTGGGTCATTTACTAGGATCCAGGGGAGTATTTTGTTTGTGTGACTGGTATGATGTTCCGGGGTCCTTGTTGGTCCCTGGTTTTATGGGTGGGGGTGTGACGATCCTCCCACTCTGTCTGCCGTATTCTTTCTCTTTGCTCTTGTTTTCCTTATTAGGTTGTCGGCGGGCAGAGCTGGGAGGGTCGTCAGCGACGTAGGACACACCTGGGCCCGGGTGTGTCCCGAGATAAATACACCTCTTCACCATTCATTGAGGAGATTCTCTCCATGCAGATACACTTGTAGATGTTGTTTGTTTACTTTGGCACCTTTCAACGCCCCACATTATCACATTATGCACGCAAACACTCACTTACACTACTGATTACTGACTTCACCCACCATTGTTAATTGTATTTAGTTTACTTAAGTTAATAAATATATTTTGTAATTCCTTATCTCTACGTTGTCTACCTTTTTGTTACCAACTTCGAGCCGGTTCATGACATTCTGACAAGATAAAACTGCCAAAGGGGGCGGAGTTAGCCTGCAGAGCTCTGTCATACTATCAAGGTCTGTGCCCAAACAATTCGCGGTTCTACTTATCCACCTTTCCAGATCACTGACCATTTAGAATCCCACTGTACCTTCTCCGCGATGCAATCTGGTTTCCCGAACTGGTCGTGGGTGCACCTCAGCCACGTTCAAGGTCTGAAACGATATCATAACCGCCATCAATAAAAGACAGGACTGTGCAGCTTCTTCGTCGACCTGGCCGAGGCTTTCGACTCTGTCAGTCACCGCATTCTTATCGGCAGACTCAATATCCTTGGCTTCTCAAATGACTGCCTCAACTGGTAGACCAATTACTTCTCAGAGTTCAGTGTGTCAAATCGGAGGGCTTGTTGTCCGGACCTCTGGCAGTCTCTTTGGGGGTGCCACAGGGTTAAATTCTCGGATCAACTCTTTTCTCTGTATATATCAATGATGTCGCTCTTGCTGCTGGTGATTCTCTGATCCACCTCTACGCAGACGACACCATTCTGTATACATCTGGCCCTTCTTTGGACACCGTGCTAACAAATCTCCAAACGAGCTTCACCGCCATGCAACACTCCTTCCGTGGCCTCCAACTGCTTTTAAATGCTAGTAAAACTAAGTGCATGCTCTTCAACCGATTGCTGCCCGCACCCTTCTGCCCGACTAGCGTAACTACTCTGGACAGTTCTGACCTAGAATATGTGGACAAATACAAATACCGAGGTGTCTTGTTAGACTGTAAACTCTCCTTCCAGACTCACATAAAGCAAAATCAAATCTAGAATCGGCTTCCTATTTTGCAATGAAGCCAAACATACCCTCGTAAAACTGACTATCCTTCCGATCCTTGACTTCGGCGATGCCATTTGCAAAATAGCCCCCAACTCTCTACTCAGCAAACTGGATGCAGTCTATCAGAGTGCCATCCGTTTTGTCACCAAAGCCCCATATACTACCCACCATTGCGACCGGTATGCTCTCGTTGGCTGGCCTTCACTACATATCCGTCGCCAAACCCACTGGCTCCAGGTCATCTATAATTCTTTGCTAGGTAAAACCCCAACTTATCTCAGCTCACTGGTCACCATAGCAACACCCACCCGTAGCATTCGCTCCAGCAGGTACAGTGAGCAAAAAAGTATTTAGTCAGACACAAATTGTGCAAGTTCTCCCACTTAAAAAGATGAGAGAGGCCTGTAATTTTCATCATAGCTACACTTCAACTATGACAGACAAAATGAGAAAAAAAAATCCAGAAAATCACATTGTAGGAATTTTAATGAATTTATTTGCAATATTTGTTATCGACTGTACATCTGTTTATGTGTAACTGTGTGGTTGTTTTTGTCGCACTGCTTTGCTTTATCTTGGCCAGGTCAGCTACCTACCTGGTTAGATAAAGCTGAAAAAAAGAAGAAAAATATGTAATCAACCACTCCGTCAGTCACCTGGTTTAACTGATGATATGATCATCAACCACTCCGTCAGTCACCTGGTTTAACTGATGATATGATCATCAACCACTCTGTCAGTCACCTGGTTTAACTGATGATATGATCATCAACCACTCCGTCAGTCACCTGGTTTAACTGATGATATGATCATCAACCACTCCGTCAGTCACCTGGTTTAACTGATGATATGATCATCAACCACTCTGTCAGTCACCTGGTTTAACTGATGATATGATCATCAACCACTCCGTCAGTCACCTGGTTTAACTGATGATATGATCATCAACCACTCTGTCAGTCACCTGGTTTAACTGATGATATGATCATCAACCACTCCGTCAGTCACCTGGTTTAACTGATGATATGATCATCAACCACTCTGTCAGTCACCTGGTTTAACTGATGATATGATCATCAACCACTCCTTCAGTCACCTAGTTTAACTGATGATATGATCATCAACCACTCCGTCAGTCATCTGGTTTAACTGATGATATGATCATCAACCACTCCGTCAGTCACCTGGTTTAACTGATGATATGATCATCAACCACTTTGTCAGTCAGCTGGTTTATTATCACATGAAGGCCACCGGGAGTCCTACACTACTACTGTATATCTTCAATGTCTTCATCTAGACAGCTTCATTACTATATCTTCATCTAGACAGCTACAGTACTATATCTTAATCTAGACAACCTACATTACTATATCTTCATCTCAACAGCTGCATTACTATATCGACCATAACTTAATCTATACAGCTACAGTACTATATTGACTATGTCTTTATCTAGACAGCTACAGTACTATATTGACTATGTCTTTAACTAGACAGCTACAGTACTATATTGACTATGTCTTCATCTAGACAGCTACAGTACTATATCTTCATTTAGACAGCTAAATTACTATATCTTCATTTAGACAGCTACATTACTATATCTTCATCGAGACAGCTACAGTACAATATCTTCATATCGACAGCTACAGTACTATATGTACCATATCTTCATCTATACAGCTACAGTACTATATTGACTATGTCTTCATCTAGACAGCTACATAACTATATTGACTATGTCTTCATCTAAACAGCTACATTACTATATTGACTATGTCTTCATCTAAACAGCTACATTACTATATTGACTATGTCTTCATCTAGACAGCTACAGTACTATATCTGCCATATCTTCATCTATACAGCTACAGGACTATATTGAATATATCTTCATCTCGACAGTTACAGTACTATATCTTCATCTAGACAGCTACAGTACTATATCTACCATATCTTCATCTATACAGCTACAGTACTATATTGACTATGTCTTCATCTAGACAGCTACAGTACTATATCTACCATATCTTCATCTATACAGCTACAGTACTATATCTACCATATCTTCATCTAGACAGCTACAGTACTATATCTACTATGTCTTCATCTAGACAGCTACAGTACGATATCTTCATCTAGACAGCTACAATACTATATTGACTATGTCTTCATCTAGACAGCTACAGTACTATATTGACTATATCTTCATCTAGACAGCTACAGTACTATATCTACCATATCTTCATCTATACAGCTACAGTACTATATCTACCATATCTTCATCTAGACAGCTACAGTACTATATCTACCATATCTTCATCTATACAGCTACAGTACTATAGCGACTATGTCTTCATCTAGACAGCTACAGTACGATATCTTCATCTAGACAGCTACAGTACTATATCTACCATATCTTCATCTAGACAGCTACAGTACTATATCTACCATATCTTCATCTATACAGCTACAGTACTATAGCGACTATGTCTTCATCTAGACAGCTACAGTACGATATCTTCATCTAGACAGCTACAATACTATATTTTCTATATCGTCATCTAGACAGCTACAGTACTATATCTACTATATCGTCATCTCGACAGCTACAGTACTATATTGACTATAACTTCATCGAGACAGCTACAGGACTATATCTTCCATATCTTCATCTAGACAGCTACAGGACTATATAGACTATATCTTCATCTAGACAGCTACAGGACTATATTGACTATATCTTCATCTAGACAGCTACAGGACTATATTGACTATATCTTCATCTAGACAGTTACAGGACTATATTGACTATATCTTCATCTAGACAGCTACAGGACTATATTGACTATATCTTCATCTAGACAGCTACAGGACTATATTGACTATATCTTCATCTAGACAGCTACAGGACTATATTGACTATAACTTCATCTAGACAGCTACAGTACTATATTGACTATATCATCTATATCTTCATCTAGACAGCTACAGGACTATATCTTCTATATCTTCATCTAGACAGCTACAGGAGTATATCTTCTATATCTTCATCTAGACAGCTACAGTACTATATCTTCTATATCATCATCTATACAGCCACAGTCCCTATATATTCTATATCTTCATCTAGACAGCTACAGTACTATATCTTCTATATATCCATCTTGACAGCTACAGTACTATATATTCTATATCTTCATCTAGACAGCTACAGTACTATATATTCTATATCTTCATCTAGACAGCTACAGTACTATATCTTCTATATCTTCATCTATACAGCCACAGTCCCTATATATTCTATATCTTCATCTAGACAGCTACAGTACTATATCTTCTATATATCCATCTTGACAGCTACAGTACTATATATTCTATATCTTCATCTAGACAGCTACAGTACTATATATTCTATATCTTCATCTAGACAGCTACAGTACTATATCTTCTATATCTTCATCTATACAGCCCCAGTCCCTATATATTCTAAATCTTCATCTAGACAGCTACAGTACTATATCTTCTATATATCCATCTTGACAGCTACAGTACTATATATTCTATATCTTCATCTAGACAGCTACAGTACTATATCTTCTATATATCCATCTTGACAGCTACAGTACTATATATTCTATATCTTCATCTAGACAGCTACAGTACTATATCTTCTACATATCCATCTTGACAGCTACAGTACTATATATTCTATATCTTCATCTAGACAGCTACAGTACTATATATTCTATATCTTCATCTAGACAGCTAACGTACTATATCTTCTATATATCCATCTTGACAGCTACAGTACTATATATTCTATATCTTCATCTAGACAGCTACAGTACTATATCTTCTATATATCCATCTTGACAGCTACAGTACTATATATTCTATATCTTCATCTAGACAGCTACAGTACTATATATTCTATATCTTCATCTAGACAGCTACAGTACTATATCTTCTATATCTTCATCTATACAGCCACAGTCCCTATATATTCTATATCTTCATCTAGACAGCTACAGGACTATATAGACTATGTCTTCATCGAGACAGCTACAGTACTATATCTGCTATATCTTCAACGAGACAGCTACAGGACTATATTGACAATATCTTCATCGAGACAGCTACAGTACTATATCTGCTATATCTTCAACGAGACAGCTACAGGACTATATTGACTATATCTTCATCTAGACAGCTACAGGACTATATAGACTATGTCGTCAACTAGACAGCTACAGGACTATATCCTCTGTATCTTCATCTAGACAGCCAGATTACTATATCCTCTATATCTTCATCTAGACAGTCAGAGTACTATATCCTCTATATCTTCAACTAGACAGCTACAGGACTATATGGACTATATCTTATATATCTTCATCTAGATAGCTAGAGTACTATATCTTATATATCTTCATCTAGTCAGCTATAGTACTATATTAACTATACCTTCATTTAGACAGCTACAGTACTATATTGACTATATCTTCATCTAGACAGCTACAGGACTATATCTGCTATATCTTCATCTAGACAGCTGCAGGACTATATCCTCTATATCTTCATCTAGACAGCTACAGTACTATATTGACTATATCTTCTATATCTTTATCTAGACAGCTACAGGACTATATCCTCTATTTCTTCATCTAGACAGCTACAGTACTATATCTTCTATATCTTCATCTATACAGCCACAGTCCCTATATATTCTATGTCTTTATCTAGACAGCTACAGGACTATATATTCTATATCTTCATCTAGACAGCTACTGTACTATATCTTCTATATCTTCATCTAGACAGCTACTGTACTATATTGACTATATCTTCATCTAGACAGCTACAGGACTATATCTTCTATATCTTCATCTAGACAGCTACAGTACTATATCTTTTATATCTTCATCTATACAGCCACAGTCCCTATATATTCTATATCTTCATCTAGACAGCTACAGTATTATATATTCTATATATCCATCTTGACAGCTACAGTACTATATATTCTATATCTTCATCTAGACAGCTACAGTACTATATCTTCTATATCTTCATCTAGACAGCTACAGGACTATATTGACTATATCTTCATCTAGACAGCTACAGGACTATATTGACTATATCTTCATCTAGACAGCTACAGGACTATATTGACTATATCTTCATCTAGACAGCTACAGGACTATATTGACTATATCTTCATCTAGACAGCTACAGGACTATATTGACTATATCTTCATCTAGACAGCTACAGGAGTATATTGACTATATCTTCATCTAGACAGCTACAGTACTATATTGACTATATCTTCATCTAGACAGCTACAGGACTATATTGACTATATCTTCATCTAGACAGCTACAGGAGTATATTGACTATATCTTCATCTAGACAGCTACAGGACTATATTGACTATATCTTCATCTAGACAGCTACAGGAGTATATTGACTATATCTTCATCTAGACAGCTACAGTACTATATTGACTATATCTTCATCTAGACAGCTACAGGACTATATTGACTATATCTTCATCTAGACAGCTACAGGAGTATATTGACTATATCTTCATCTAGACAGCTACAGGACTATATTGACTATATCTTCATCTAGACAGCTACAGGACTATATTGACTATATCTTCATCTAGACAGCTACAGGACTATATTGACTATATCTTCATCTAGACAGCTACAGGAGTATATTGACTATATCTTCATCTAGACAGCTACAGGAGTATATTGACTATATCTTCATCTAGACAGCTACAGGACTATATTGACTATATCTTCATCTAGACAGTTACAGGACTATATTGACTATATCTTCATCTAGACAGCTACAGGACTATATTGACTATATCTTCATCTAGACAGCTACAGGACTATATTGACTATATCTTCATCTAGACAGCTACAGGACTATATCCTCTATATCTTCATCTAGACAGCCACAGTACTATATATCTATATCTTCATCTAGACAGCTACAGGAGTATATCTGTATATCTTCATTTAGACAGCTACAGGACTATATCCTCTATATCTTCATCTAGACAGCCACAGTACTATATATCTATATCTTCATCTAGACAGCTACAGTACTATATCTGTATATCTTCATTTAGACAGCTACAGTACTATATATCTATATCTTCATCTAGACAGCTACAGTACTATATGTGCTATATCTTCATTTAGACAGCTACAGTACTATATATCTATATCTTCATCTAGACAGCTACAGTACTATATCTGCTATATCTTCATTTAGACAGCTACAGTACTATATATCTATATCTTCATCTAGACAGCTACAGTACTATATCTGCTATATCTTCATCGAGACAGCTACAGTACTATATATCTATATCTTCATCTAGACAGCTACAGGACTATATTGACTATATCTTCATCTAGACAGCTACAGTACTATATATCTATATCTTCATCTAGACAGCTACAGTACTATATCTGCTATATCTTCATCGAGACAGCTACAGGACTATATTGACTATATCTTCATCTAGACAGCTACAGGACTATATTGACTATATCTTCATCTAGACAGCTACAGGACTATATTGACTATATCTTCATCTAGACAGCTACAGGACTATATTGACTATATCTTCATCTAGACAGCTACAGGAGTATATTGACTATATCTTCATCTAGACAGCTACAGTACTATATTGACTATATCTTCATCTAGACAGCTACAGGACTATATTGACTATATCTTCATCTAGACAGCTACAGGAGTATATTGACTATATCTTCATCTAGACAGCTACAGGACTATATTGACTATATCTTCATCTAGACAGCTACAGGAGTATATTGACTATATCTTCATCTAGACAGCTACAGTACTATATTGACTATATCTTCATCTAGACAGCTACAGGACTATATTGACTATATCTTCATCTAGACAGCTACAGGAGTATATTGACTATATCTTCATCTAGACAGCTACAGGACTATATTGACTATATCTTCATCTAGACAGCTACAGGACTATATTGACTATATCTTCATCTAGACAGCTACAGGACTATATTGACTATATCTTCATCTAGACAGCTACAGGACTATATTGACTATATCTTCATCTAGACAGTTACAGGACTATATTGACTATATCTTCATCTAGACAGCTACAGGACTATATTGACTATATCTTCATCTAGACAGCTACAGGACTATATCCTCTATATCTTCATCTAGACAGCTACAGTACTATATCTGCTATATCTTCATCTAGACAGCTACAGTACTATATCTGCTATATCTTCATTTAGACAGCTACAGTACTATATATCTATATCTTCATCTAGACAGCTACAGTACTATATCTGCTATATCTTCATTTAGACAGCTACAGTACTATATATCTATATCTTCATCTAGACAGCTACAGTACTATATCTGCTATATCTTCATCGAGACAGCTACAGGACTATATTGACTATATCTTCATCTAGACAGCTACAGTACTATATCCTCCATATCTTCATCTAGACAGTCAGAGTACTATATCCTCCATATCTTCAACTAGACAGCTACAGGACTATATTGACTATATCTTCTATATCTTCATCTAGATAGCTAGAGTACTATATCTTCTATATCTTCATCTAGTCAGCTATAGTATTATATTAACTATACCTTCATTTAGACAGCTACAGTACTATATTGACTATATCTTCATCTAGACAGCTACAGGACTATATCTTCTATATATCCATCTTGACAGCTACAGGACTATATTGACTATATCTTCATTTAGACAGCTACTGTACTATATTGACTGTATCTTCATCTAGACAGCTACAGGACTATATCCTCTATATCTTCATCTAGACAGCTACAGGACTATATTGACTATATCTTCATTTAGACTGCTACAGTACTATATTGACTATATCTTCATTTAGACAGCTACTGTACTATATTGACTATATCTTCATCTAGACAGCTACAGTACTATATCCTCTATATCTTCATCTAGACAGCTACAGGACTATATCTTCTATATCTTCATCTAGACAGCTACAGTACTATATTGACTATATCTTCATTTAGACAGCTACTGTACTCTATTGACTATATCTTCATCTAGACAGCTACAGTACTATATCTTCTATATCTTCATCTAGACAGCTACTGTACTATATCTTCTATATCTTCATCTAGACAGCTACAGGACTATATTCACTATGTCTTCATCTAGACAGCTACAGGACTATATCTCCTATATCTTCATCTAGACAGCTACAGGACTATATTCACTATGTCTTCATCTAGACAGCTAAAGGACTATATCTTCTATATCTTCATCTAGATAGCTACAGGACTATATTCAATATGTCTTCATCTAGACAGCTACAGTACTATATCTTCTATATCTTCATCTAGACAGCTACAGTACTATATCTTCTATATCTTCATCTAGACAGCTACTGTACTATATCTTCTATATCTTCATCTAGATAGCTACAGGACTATATTCACTATATCTTCTATATCTTCATCTAGACAGCTACAGGACTATATTCACTATATCCTCTATATCTTCATCTAGACAGCTACAGTACTATATCTTCTATATCTTCATCTAGACAGCTACAGTACTATATCTTCTATATCTTCATCTAGACAGCTACTGTACTATATCTTCTATATCTTCATCTAGACAGCCAGAGTACTATATCTTCTATATCTTCATCTAGACAGCTACAGTACTATATCTTCTATATCTTCATCTAGACAGCTACTGTACTATATCTTCTATATCTTCATCTAGACAGCCAGAGTACTATATCTTCTATATCTTCATCTAGACAGCTACAGTACTATATCTTCTATATCTTCATCTAGACAGCTACAGTACTATATTGACTATATCTTCATCTAGACAGCTACAGTACTATATTGACTATATCTTCATCTAGACAGCTACAGTACTATATTGACTATATATTCTATATCTTCATCTAGACAGCTACAGTACTATATTGACTATATATTCTATATCTTCATCTAGACAGCTACAGTACTATATTGACTATATATTCTATATCTTCATCTAGACAGCCAGAGTACTATATATTCCTTACCCTCATGTCCTCTCATTTCATCCAACACCATTTCCAAGCTTTCATTGGTGTCAGTTGGTTTTTTATATATAGGCCAACTAGCTATATGGTCTCTGCATAATGTACCCAGGCCTGGATCCCACCGCTGCCACCAAATGTAAGATAGCATGTAGCTTCCTGTTCAGTGTTAAATAATTTGTCTGCAATGGCACTCTATTCTATATGTGGTACACTACGTTTTATAGTGCACTAAATAGGAAATAGTGTGCCATTTCAGATGGGTTTTATATGGTCACTATATTCTGCCCCTGCCTGGATCCCACCACTGCCACCAAGCATGTAGATTCCTGTTCACTTTTGATTGATTCACTTTATTTGTCCTCTGACAGATTTCATCAGGTTGTGTTTCAATTGGCAGCCTATTCTCTATATGGTGCACTACTTCTCTCCAGAAATAGGAAATAGGGTGCCATTTGAGACGTGACATCAGTCTGTCCTAGACTACCTTTAAGGGCCAGACTGAGTGCTCGCCTTGTAGGAACTGGTAGTATAGTATTACACTGGGTTAATTACATTATGAAATATCGACAGAATCTTCAGTCAACAGTTGTTCTTTCACACGTAATATAATCCCACCCTATCACTGTCTCTGTTGAGCTAAAAAACAATTATCACTTGTAATTATAGCTGGAGATTTGATTGTGAAAAATGATTTCCTAAGACATGGTTTTATTGGAAGCAGTAAAATCCTTGTTGGTTTTTGCATTGATTTTAAAAGGGGTTGCGATTGCTTTTACAGAAGCATGTTTTACAAGACCAGTGGATGATTGTACGCGAGGTGAGTCATTTTTCTTGGTAGTTCATTGGGCTGACGAGTTCAGGCTTCTGTTCGCTAATCAAAAGCATGACCCTCGTTGATTAGAGATAATATTACTTCGTTCAGATTATTATGGATGCATTGTTTTCTTAGAACTGTGTTCATATGACCCTATTAGATAAAAAAAAATAAGATTAATCTCATTTAGCCATTTAGGATGTCTCTGTTTTCTGTGTTTAGCGTGTGTGATGTTCCTCCTAACTCTGCAGCTGTAGGCCAATTACGACTAATAAATTATCGTCGTCATTATTCAGCAAATTAATGAATTCATGAAATATTTAACGGTTGGATTACACCTCAAAATGTGTCTAAGCTTCCATAAGTCTCATGCATATAGGCTACAGTAGTAATCCATTGGTGGGTGCTGTAAAATGGAGACCAGTCACAGATTCCGTTTTACATGGGCTGTATTCCAAACGGATATAAACAGACGGAAATGGGGAGGTACTTCCTGGACTCGTCCAATCAAAAATGCTCATTTTCGTTTTTCGTTGCAAATCGTTTGAAAATGTTTTCCGTTGTCTGCCCTAATGAATAGGACCATGGTTTCCATGCTTGTCGTCACCCCTCACTAAACCTAATGCTTATCATCACCCTTCACTAAACCTAAACCTCTATGGCTTTATAGATTGATTAGAGTATTCCAATGAAAGCATACAGTACATACCCTCTCTCTCTGCGTTGTAGAGCCCTGCCAAAATTGAATTACCGGCCGATTCCCTAGATTGTCAAAAACCATTAGTGAGAGATGAGGCTTGAGTATGTTATAAGTCACATCACTCGGAAAGATGATAGAAAATATTTTTTCCCGCAGATGTCTGGACTGAGATCCAAAGAGTAGGCATAGGTAAATCGAGCCTAATATGCATCATATTAATTTAGTTGTGACTTTTGTTTTTTGTTGTTTTGGGGGAAGGAAGAAAGCTGCTGTTTTCGTCGGCGCTCGCCAAAATGTCTTCATCACCGCCTTGAAGAATAATCACATTTCATGGCCAATGAATGTTATGTGAAGGGTTTGCCACAATTTGGAGAAACTTTGGGCATGACAGTGACAGAGGTCGGGAGGTCAGTTTAGCTAAGCCTTACAGAATTAGTCATGAGAGTTATGTCTCTCTCTGTGGAGAGGAGTTGAAAGAGCTCTCGGCTGCACCAGCTGCTCAGGGAATAGGTGTGTGTGTGTGTTTGAAGAAGGGCTATAGTGTGTGTGTGTGTGTGTGTGTGTGTGTGTGTGTGTGTGTGTGTGTGTGTGTGTGTGTGTGTGTGTGTGTGTGTGTGTGTGTGTGTGTGTGTGTGTGTGTGTGTGTGTGTGTGTGTGTGTGTGTGTGTGCTTGCGCCTCTGCATGTGTGACACATTTCCATCTCATTTCCTGGAACTCTCCTGGAACTCACTTCTCTGGTGTCTCCGTAGGGAACAGGAAAGAAACCTGGAGGAAACAGGTGGGGCAGTCTGCAGTCTGTGAACCTGTGATCCCAGGGCAGTGATGTCTGGGCCCACGCTAGAGAGAGGAAAAGCCCTGTTCAGCCTTATATCACCATGTCATACTCCCTCTCATCCACTGCTTATCCTTCCACAAGACACCCACTGGTGGAGTGAATACAGTTTCCATAAGCTCCTTCTAAATAGGACGATTACGCCAGAGGAGTACTGTATATAGAAAGAAACAACATTCGGAATAGATCTGCTGTTGCTGGACACAGTTCAGGGTACTGTGACTGTCTAGTCTGCTACTGTAGTCCAAGGAAGGATTTCTTCTCTTTCTCTCTCTCGACATACTTGTAATAATATCGGAGGTATTTATCCTCCTCTTCCTAAAAGCTTCCTATCATCGTGAATATTTGCAAGCTTTAAACATGTTTTGATGTTGAAGTGCGAAGTTTGGAGCACCCCCTCATCGAATAGCTGTCCAGCACATTTTCTGTTTAAATTGGGTAAAGATAAAGTTTTTTTGGGGGGGGGGGGGGGCATGTGATTCTCAGGACTTCAGGTTGATGATGGTTTTCTGATAATGAGACTCAATTAATGTGGAATGATTTGATAAAAATGATGTGTGCTTGCGTTTTTTAATTAACAAGGCAGTGATTAAAATTTGAATTGCAGATAAAAAGGTGTTTCCCAGATATACTCATTGTACTCAAGTCTTTTAATACGTTTGTATTTCACTATCATAAAATGCCATCTTGACAAGGTATACGCTCATTTGAAAGATAACTTGAAAGGTAGATAAGTCTGCAGGCAAGTTGTTCATCTTATGAATCTCAATGAATACTTAAACACTTAATAGCGACTCCAAATATTTGGCCTCAATTAATGACTGCCTATTTACGGCTATTACCTTGAGGGTGAGAGTGTTTTAGTAAACAGCATTACTGCGTGGTCACAATATCAACGTATCTTTTGTGCATATTGTATCATAATGAATGGATGGTGATGTCGCCACACCCTATCATTGTTTGTTATGGAATTATTATTAATTATCCCTCATGAAACAAATTCAGACTATACGTGGAGGAAGGGTCGTGCTCAGACCTTTGATGGGGCAGGCACTCAAAATCTACCTTCCTTCCATTCATACACTTCCACTAACTATTCTTTACTCGATTTGAATTTGCTGCTAACAGATGTGAACTGCAGTCGCCCTCTTTCGTGTCCCTGACCATGACACAACACATTCTCGAAATGTCAAAGTCACCTATGTTGGTATTCCTTTCAAAATCACTGCCTGCTGCGGGTGGGAAGTTCGTGCATTATGACGATGTGGCGAGGACACGCGCAGCAACGCACTGCCACACTCACTGTGGCAGAAGGGCGGGAGAGGGGACTTTTTGATTAATGAGTTAACGAGAAATGATCTAGTTGGATAGGCAATTTATAGAGAAAAGAAACTCCGGCACCAATCAAAAAGGAAAATTTTTTTCATAGGAGGGCAAAGGGGGAGGTGCTCCAGCACCCCTAATGTTCAGTTTGTGCATTCGCTTGCGTGACGACATAGCTCCCTGTTTATAAAGCCATACCTTGCTTGGTTGGCTTATCGTCCCTCGAAAGTAAAGCTTCCGTTCATCCAATGTAGAGAAAAACAAATTAGTTCAGTAATATATCTTCAACTTAGGTAATATCTGTTAATTAAATCAAACATAAATGACCCTTTGGCACTTGAAAGTTACGGGGGAACAAACACTCCAACACTTAGGAAATGTAAACTCAACCATGAAGGTGCAAACCACTCAAGTCCACCTTACCGTCAATAACAATATGAACACACTGAACTCTAACATACAGGGCCAACATTTCCAGCAGCACCTCAACTCAGAAAGTCAATACTGCAGACAACAGGACAAGGGAAAATGTAAATCAAGAACCTTATTTGAAACGTAACACTGCGAGAGGTCAAGAAATAGCCACAAACAACATGACGGGTATTGGGGTAATAATAATGTCCCAATAGTGTCCCAAATAGCGGCCTGTTCAATATGCCATTTGGGACGCAGGCAGTAACTCTCATCACCAGTCCCAGACACAAAGTGTGATTCTCGCTCCACGGAAGAGCAGGACAGCTGTCAGCACCATGGAATCGCTTGCATGCTTTTCAATCCACAGATCAAGAGAGAGAGGGGAATTAGATACACAGAGAGAAAAAAATGGAGAGAAAGAGAGAGAGAGAGGGAGCAAGAAAGGGAGAGAAAGAGAGAGAGCGAGAGAGAGAGAGAGCGAGAGAGAGGGAGAGAGGGAGAGAGAGATTTGCCTACAACCTCACCAGAGGAGGACAAGCTTGGGCTATAGCGGATGTAGGAAGATAAATAAGATCCCGTGAGAAATGAATTAAACCTCAAAACAAAAAATTGGTTAGGTTTGGATGTAACTGGTTGTCTCCGGAGGAAGAACTGAAAATGTCTCACTTGTGGAGCAGCCTGCCTTGTTTGTGTGGTAGTTCTAACGATGTTTCTGGAAGTCATTTGATGGCAAAATAAAATGGCAATCTAGCCAACGCTGAAATCTTTGTGTGCAAAACCACCAGCCACCATACTTGACTGGTAGCTTGATCCTGGAAGATGCTTTGTGTAGCCAACTGAGAAACTAGTCAAAGATGAAATCCCTGTATTCACTGTAGAAACCACCACCAACCACCATTACCAGTCCTGTTTATAGTCACTGGGGCCATTTTCCTCAACAGGCTTTGTTCAGTTCCAACCTGTTACGAAATAGGAAATAATAGAAAATGTAACAGAAAATTGTCCTCACTTGAAAAAAATATTTTTAATCAAAGCTAATGGCCGTTCTATTTTCCTTTTCTTCCAAACGTTTATTTTAGTTTTCTGTTGGTCTCTGCGAATAATAATGCTTGTCCCCCAGTGGAGATGTTCCATTTTCGTATTTTTTCTTTTCAACAGCGTTCAGGAACAATTGCTCAGGTGCATCACCAATTACCATCCCCGGCTTTAAATAGGAACTACAATTGTTTGTCTTCTTTTTTCAGTGGCTTTCTATTATTCCCAAGAGGAGGCTTTTTATGTTGTGGTCTGTGTCGTTTGTTTTTGTTTTTTTACTTGGCTTCCCTGTCTGCTGTCATGGAGTGTAATCGCTAACCGATTCATCTTCTGTTGTCACGTTACTCACTTTTCTTCGCTCTGCATACAGTTAGTTCAAGCCCACAAGTGGTAGCATAGTTGGTAGTGGTAAACTACAGCACTTCTAGTTCCATACAATGGCTCCATGTTAAAGACACTGTGTAACCCAGCACAAGCACATGGCAGGCAGGTAGCCGAGTGGTGAGAGCGTTGGGCCAGTAACCGAAAGGTTGTTACATCAAATCCCTAAGCTGACAAGGTAAAAATCTGTCGTTCTGCCCCTGAACAAGGCAGTTAAACCCACTATTCCTAGGCTGTCATTGTAAATAAGAATTTGTTCTTAACTGACTTGCCTTGTTAAATCAAATAAAAAACACACACAGCAGCCTAATCGACCTCAACATGTCATGTTACGTGTGGTGTCGTCGACATAGTGGAGTGTCTCTTACCATAGCCTCTATTTTCAATGGGAGGATAATGAGAGAGAGATGTTTGATCGAGGAGAGTAGAGAGATACAGACAGACTGAGAGATAGAGAGAGGAGATCCAGCATTTGGAGCGATCTGCGCTCAAACTAGGTCATAGACTTTCCTTTTGTTAACAGATGGCGCTGGCCGTTTTGATGTCTGTTTTTTTTTCTTCAGTCCCATGCAGCATCAGTAAACAAACAAACAAACACTGGAAACCCTCCCACCCTCTAACTAATAGCTCGACTCACAACACCATGAAACCAGCTTTGTGCCATGTTGTGTAATGTGTAATACTTTATACGGTATGAATGTCTTACTTTACAAACTGTTATCAAAACTCCTCGACAAGAACACTTTATTATAGCTATCGCTCACAAGGAAACAAGACCCCCTGTATCCCAAATGGCACCTTATGCCCTACGTAGTGCACTACTCGGCCCTAGGCAAAAGTCGTGCACTATATAGGGAAAAGGGTGCCATTTGGAACGCATGCCTTTATTTCAAGTCACCCTTAACCAATTAGAGTGTTAGTGTTTCCTTTAACTCTGGCAAAATAGGCTCCTCTCGCTCACCTTTTTTTGGGATCGTGGAGTACGCTGCTCAAAATAACCATTATCTTCCTATTCATGAATGATGAATAACAAGCCCATGTCACGCTCTCCTGAGAGAAAAACGCAAGAGAACTTTTCCCAGCTCGAGTGTCATTTCCTCAGATTTCCATTGTGTTGCCCTATTTGCAGATGGATCAAGGTATTATTTTTGATATCCGTGTAAACATAGCTGATTACTGTATTGAACACACCGATAATGAACTAGATGTGATGTAGGGCCCTTTTTAAATTTGTCAAAATGTCACTGTTAAAATGTAATTTCCTCAGGTTTTGCATTGTATTATTCTGGTATCCGTGTAAACATAAACTGATGATGCCACACCGACATGAACCAGATGAAAGACATTTGATTTTGTAACGTGCCCGAAACGCACTACAACCACACACGTCCCCTGAAACAAAGAAGAAAAGAATGGACTAGCTCTTCTTTCAACCCAGAAGCCCTGTGTGTGACCCCCACGAAGCACTGTTGAAGCACTCTGGAAACATGGCGGGACGCTACCCACTAAGTCCACTGAGAAGTACAGAGACAGCAAACTGCAGCAACATCCAGCAATTCTCCCCTCATCCTGACATGTCTCTCTCACACACAACACCTTCTTTACGAGTTCTCCATCCCCAACGTTCTGTTAGATGGACAAGCAGAAACATATCAGTTGCTTTTCAATGATCAGATCTGGAACATGCCCGTGTTCTCTCTCTCTCTCTCTCTCTCTCTCTCTCTCTCTCTCTCTCTCTCTCTCTCTCTCTCTCTCTCTCTCTCTCAATTCAAGAGGCTTTATTAGCATCGGAAACATATGATAACATTGCTAAAGCAAGTGAAGTAGATATTATACAAAAGTGAAATAAACAAACATTTACAGTAAACGATCTCACTCTCTGTCTCTCGCTCTCTCTCACTATGGTTACTCCCACCAATCTCTTTCTCCCCTTCCCTCTGACTCCATCCCTCCCTCTCCTATTCTCTCTGGCCAGGTTCTGTCTCTCTGGCTGTCTCGGCCATTAGAGCCCCCAGCCAGTGCAGCCCGCTGCCTGTCTGCCATCACTGCCGAAGCTCGCTGGAGTGAAGCAGTTAACAAGCTGCTCGCTCAGACCGTTGACGGAACAAATGGAGTTGTGTGTGTGGCTAGATAGGATGGGATGGGAAGCCTAGGAGTAACTGATACTGGAGTATATATAGAGAGAGAGCGAGACAGAGAAGAGAAAGGTGGAGAGAAAGAGCGAGAGAGAGCATCCCCTAGCTTAACCAGAACACCTCCACTGCACCCAGTCAGACCCTGAATAGACACTGAATACTGTAGTCCACCATCCTGCCATCCCCTCTTGTTCTACTGTACAGTATAGACCATCATCTCACCTACTGACTTCTCAATTGTTCTCCAGTACCAGGCCAAGGAGCCATGTTTAACATGTCACACCTCCTGTATCCAAACACATCTTTATAGTTTGTGACGCCATTTCCCACCAATGTTACACAGAGATTACACTCAAACCGGCCATCTAAAAGGCTCGGTGGTGGAGGAGGACAAATGTGTTAGCCCATTTTGATCAAGGATGTATCCCAGGTGGCACCATATTCTCTATTGGTCCCTGGTCAAAAGAAGTGCACTTTGAATAGAGTGCCATTTGGGACATGGCCCAGGTGTATTTCCCCCCATCCCCCAGCTGCGGTTTCAGCTAGAGCCGTCAGAGCCACTATCCACTTCATTAGAGGTGATGATAGTGTCCGCATTATTGGAAAACCGAGTTTGATCATTCCAATTACACTGGCTGCATTGATGCGCCAGGCGATAATGGGGTGGAGGGGGAGGAGGAGGGAAGGAATGAAGGGGAGATGACGACAGCAGTGGTTGGCTGCTGCCTGGGCCATTGAGCAACACACACACACATTCACAAACAACACACACTCTGTGTTGTCTGTCAGTGATTTGTTTTTCTGTCTTTCTCTCTCTCTCTCTCTCTCTCTCTGTCTCTCTCTCTCTCTCTCTCTCTCTCTCTCTGTCTCTCTCTCTGTCTCTCTCTCTCTTTCTCTCTCTCTCTCTCTGTCTCTCTCTCTCTCTCTCTCTCTCTCTCTCTCTCTCTCTCTTTCTCTCTGTCTCTCTCTCTCTCTCTCTCTCTCTCTCTCTCTCTCTCTCTCTCCCCCTCTCTCTCTCTCTCTCTCTCTCTCTCTCTCTCTCCCCCTCTCTCTCTCTCTCCCTCTCTCTCTCTGGCATGCACACACACCTCGCAACCACAACCCTTTCCCCACACTCACTATCCCCTCATCCGCACGCAAAGATTACCCCCTGTCGACAACCCCCACAGATCTAACCAACCCTCCCTCCACAGCCTCACTAAGACCTGGGGAGCAAACAGCAGGCTGTGTTACAAGGAAGCCAGGTGCACCCTCTAGGCCCCATCGTATCAACCTCTATAATCAATGGACAGATCAGGAGATCATGAAGGCACGGTTCCGCCACGACCCCCTGGGCACGTTAACTCCCTCCATCCACCGACAGCAAACAAACACAAATGACCAGTTAATTGGAATTGCCTAGACAATCAGAGAGGCGGGGTTCGATCGAGTTAAGAGAGCTCAATAGGAATGATTGGACGTGAGTGGATGTAATGGTTTTCGATTTAATGGGGGATTTTTTTTGCCAGAAGGAAATAGCCTTAGTTTGTGATATGATAGTATTTGTAATCATCGAACATTTGAGTGCAACTCGAGTCGCAGCTCACCTGAGGATCCCTGTTGATTTGAGTCAGGTATTTTAGACTGCTGCTACGGTATCTCTGTGGATGTGGCATGTTCCTGATCCTGAGGATCCCTGTTGATTTGAGTCAGGTATTTTAGACTGCTGCTACGGTATCTCTGTGGATGTGGCATGTTCCTGATCCTGAGGATCCCTGTTGATTTGAGTCAGGTATTTTAGACTGCTGCTACGGTATCTCTGTGGATGTGGCATGTTCCTGATCCTGAGGATCCCTGTTGATTTGAGTCAGGTATTTTAGACTGCTGCTACGGTATCTCTGTGGATGTGGCATGTTCCTGATCCTGAGGATCCCTGTTGATTTGAGTCAGGTATTTTAGACTGCTGCTACGGTATCTCTGTGGATGTGGCATGTTCCTGATCCTGAGGATCCCTGTTGATTTGAGTCAGGTATTTTAGACTGCTGCTACGGTATCTCTGTGGATGTGGCATGTTCCTGATCCCGAGGATCCCTGTTGATTTGAGTCAGGTATTTTAGACTGCTGCTACGGTATCTCTGTGGATGTGGCATGTTCCTGATCCTGAGGATCCCTGTTGATTTGAGTCAGGTATTTTAGACTGCTGCTACGGTATCTCTGTGGATGTGGCATGTTCCTGATCCTGAGGATCCCTGTTGATTTGAGTCAGGTATTTTAGACTGCTGCTACGGTATCTCTGTGGATGTGGCATGTTCCTGATCCTGAGGATCCCTGTTGATTTGAGTCAGGTATTTTAGACTGCTGCTACGGTATCTCTGTGGACGCGGCATGTTCCTGATCCTGAGGATCCCTGTTGATTTGAGTCAGGTATTTTAGACTGCTGCTACGGTATCTCTGTGGATGTGGCATGTTCCTGATCCTGAGGATCCCTGTTGATTTGAGTCAGGTATTTTAGACTGCTGCTACGGTATCTCTGTGGATGTGGCATGTTCCTGATCCTGAGGATCCCTGTTGATTTGAGTCAGGTATTTTAGACTGCTGCTACGGTATCTCTGTGGATGTGGCATGTTCCTGATCCTGAGGATCCCTGTTGATTTGAGTCAGGTATTTTAGACTGCTGCTACGGTATCTCTGTGGATGTGGCATGTTCCTGATCCCGAGGATCCCTGTTGATTTGAGTCAGGTATTTTAGACTGCTGCTACGGTATCTCTGTGGATGTGGCATGTTCCTGATCCTGAGGATCCCTGTTGATTTGAGTCAGGTATTTTAGACTGCTGCTACGGTATCTCTGTGGATGTGGCATGTTCCTGATCCTGAGGATCCCTGTTGATTTGAGTCAGGTATTTTAGACTGCTGCTACGGTATCTCTGTGGATGTGGCATGTTCCTGATGATCCCTGTTGATTTGAGTCAGGTATTTTAGACTGCTGCTACGGTATCTCTGTGGATGTGGCATGTTCCTGATGATCCCTGTTGATTTGAGTCAGGTATTTTAGACTGCTGCTACGGTATCTCTGTGGATGTGGCATGTTCCTGATCCTGAGGATCCCTGTTGATTTGAGTCAGGTATTTTAGACTGCTGCTACGGTATCTCTGTGGATGTGGCATGTTCCTGATCCTGAGGATCCCTGTTGATTTGAGTCAGGTATTTTAGACTGCTGCTACGGTATCTCTGTGGACGTGGCATGTTCCTGATCCTGAGGATCCCTGTTGATTTGAGTCAGGTATTTTAGACTGCTGCTACGGTATCTCTGTGGATGTGGCATGTTCCTGATCCTGAGGATCCCTGTTGATTTGAGTCAGGTATTTTAGACTGCTGCTACGGTATCTCTGTGGACGCGGCATGTTCCTGATCCTGAGGATCCCTGTTGATTTGAGTCAGGTATTTTAGACTGCTGCTACGGTATCTCTGTGGATGTGGCATGTTCCTGATCCTGAGGATCCCTGTTGATTTGAGTCAGGTATTTTAGACTGCTGCTACGGTATCTCTGTGGACGTGGCATGTTCCTGATCCTGAGGATCCCTGTTGATTTGAGTCAGGTATTTTAGACTGCTGCTACGGTATCTCTGTGGACGTGGCATGTTCCTGATCCTGAGGATCCCTGTTGATTTGAGTCAGGTATTTTAGACTGCTGCTACGGTATCTCTGCGGATGCGGCATGTTCCTGATCCATGCTGGACACACAACAATCTAACAAAGAAACGTTTGCCTTGAATGTTGCATGTTGCAAGGGAGAGTGACTCTGCATCCCAAATGGCACCCTAGATAGTAACAAGACTTTTGCACAGAGCCCTATCGACCCATCCATCTTGGCTAGGTCGCAATTGTAAATCTGAACTTGTTCTCAACTTGCCTACCTGGTTAAATAAAGGTGAAATAAAAAAAATAAAAAAACATCCTCCGGGCTCTAGTCTAAAGTAGTGGACTAAATAGGGAACAGGGTGCCATTTGGAACGCAGAAAAGACATGAGGAAAGGATGGTGGATGGTGAGGGCTGTTACCCACTGCTATGGTATACATCACATTAAGGACCTACGGAGGTACCGCTAGAGGGGGGTAACAATCGGTAGCTGCCGAGCACATTTTAATGTGTTTTAAATGTGCTGAGCAGCCAATTGTACCAATGGAGTGTGGAGGAGGCAGTAGGAATAGCTGGGATATGCAGTAGTGATGTGACAGCTCGGTGCTGGCCATCAGAATGGAAATAAACAAGTAGCCTTTGATAGGCATTGGGAACGGAGGTGTGTGTGTGTGGGGGGGGGGTGTACGGATCCCCGTAGGTTTGACGATCTGTCTTGCTGTAATGATTTCTTCCAGTTATAACCTTGGGTTATCGAGGATGATGAGGGACTTGTCTCCGGTGAAATGAGTTTTTAGCCCACCTTGCACGGTTATTTATCACGTCAGTGATCTTGAATATGGGATCTCTTAGGGACGCACAATTCTGCGGAGTTATGAGTATGTTCATTAGAGGAATATTTTAGATTTTGGTGTGTGTGTGTGTGTCTTTGAGTGTGTGTGTGTGTGTGTGTGCGTGTGTGTGTATGCGAATGTGTGTGTGGTTGAGTGTCTGTAGGGCTATATCACTTTGTAAAGGCAGTGTATCAGCCACGTGAACGCCTCTGTCTCTCCTTGAGATGAACAAATGAGATGTCACAGCGAGATCATTATCGCGGGCCCCTAAATCCATCCGTCCTAATGAATTACCTATCTGATAGGGGGAGCGAGACCAGTCAAACACAAACACACACACACACACACATCCCTCCCTCCATAATACACAGAGCGTGTTCACTGCTCATTCGACAACATGCTCGGTCGCCTGAAGAATCCTAAAATGTTCCAGTTGAAAAGAAGCACTCCTTTCCCTCTTTCCCTCTTAGTTCTAATCCTCAACTGTGAAAGGATCCCTGGTTTCTCTCCCCAGATTCTTCTTCCCTGTTCTCCCCCTCTTTCTCGCCCGCCCCTGTTCCTCATTCCCTATCCAAGGACAGGCATCCCTATAGAGGGATCAGACAGCTCATCTGCAAGCGATCAAGCTACAAGGTCACATTAAACCCTGTTAAGCTGTAATTACAATATGTGTTAGAGGAGGAGATAAAACACCACCACTGCTGTAATGTGGCGGTGCCGAGGAGAGTTGAGGCGGCTGTGGAAAAGTCTGAAATGTAGGATGCAAGACAGAGAGCAGCTCAACGGGGAACGAAAGGGGCACAATATATCTGGTGTTGAGCCGTGAGTCATCCTCACTCTCTCTCTTTCTCTCTCTCTCTCTCTCGCTCTCTCGCCCACTCTCTTGCTGTCTTGCTTTCTCTCTCTCTCGCTCTCTCTCTCTCTCTCTCTCTCTCTCTCTCGCTCTCTGTCTCTTGAAATATGTAAATAAAACAGACTAACATTTTAGTTATAGTCTGTATTTTCCCCATCTTATAATTCATTTTCATTTGCACATCAACTCTGTGTAGAATTTCACTTTGAGGTCATCAAACTTCCAGGACAGACATGTAAGTGTTGTGTTAGAAGGCTGAAGGCTCGGGCTCTTCGTGTGTATGTGCGTGCGTGCGTGCGTGTGTGTGTGTGTGTGTGTGTGTGTGTGTGCACTTGTAGTCGTCCATGTGTGTGTGCCTGCCTGCATTTGTCAGTGTGTGTGTCTGTCTGTGTGTGTGAGACAGGGGGCTCCTCAGAGGCCAGGCAGGAGCCCCTCTTTATCACTCCTCTACCACCTGACAGAGTTGTCTAAGGAGCCGGGGAGGCAGGAGAGACAGAGGGGGGAGACAGATTGACGTAGCATTCACAGCGCTTCACTGCATACGTCATGGTTGATCACCTCTTATTATTGACTTGTGTTTGCGTCACAGGCTCATAAACACACACACACGCTCATAAACATGGCCGCCGGTGGTTGTCTTCAAGCACACCGGAAAAACACAATAATCCTTAGCCTAATTTGCATACTATTCATTGTGAACCTGTCAGATTCCCCGGCGCCACCTGTCTCTCTTTCTTTACATGGGGAGCCGTCAAGCTGCGATCGCTCATCATGCCTCAAAATCACAGGATTTACACACACACACGCACACACACACACACACACACCTGACGCAGCCAGATACAGATGTAGAATTGTCGCATGAAAATAATCCTGCAGCAACAGGATATGAATGTTTAGTCCATAATGTTGCTTGATCGGTGGTAAGGCTATTAACTGGTCAAAATTAGGCTTCATGAAAAGGGAAATACTGTTATTACAAGAATATAGTGCGGGTTATGTGAATTTATGTTTAATCATCTGCATTTCCTGTGACACAGGAAAATGATCAGCAATAAACGAGTGATGAAATTAAGATCCTGCATCTGAAAATGCATACCCATTTGACGATTTCTGACTGAAAGCAAAACCAATACACTATTAAAGATACAAGACCCACTTCAGGAAACTAGGCATATGTCGCAAGTCAGGACTTCACAGTAGAGCCATTTTTTAACGTAAAACATGTTTTTTTTATCAAAATGATTTTTTTTGTTGGCAGAAATGCCTTCTCGAACATATGAACTTTCTGGAAAATACGAATACAATTGTTAAATTACGAGCCTAGTTGGTTTCGCCGCAGAAAAAGTGAGCAACCTTCCCGCTAGCCATGATTGGCTGAGATAATGAGTGGGCTGGACATGCCAAGAGATGAGTTTGGATTATAGTACGCCTCTTATTGCAGCTGGTCAGTATGTTTAGGTAATCGTGTTGAATGCAGCTTTTAAAAAATATATATTATCACGTAGTGAAACTACATAAACCTAATGTCAAGTTAAAGTGTACTGTTAGCTAGCTAACGTTAGCTAGTTGGCTCGCTAGCTGACGTTATGTGTATGCTCTCCACTTTCTGGAGGACCGAGTTTTGAAATCAGTGGAATTCAAGTATGATAGCTAAGGAGATGGAGAAAACACCAGTCTGCATTACATCTTCAAACTAAGAGTAACCATGAATGGCATCAGACGTGTCCAACCGTGATGTCTAGCAGGCTACATTTTCAGAAATTACACGTTCCTAATTTTGACAAAGTATTTTAATTTCAAGTTAAAGTGTACTGTTAGGTAGCTAGCTAACGTTAGCTGGCTGGCTCGCTAACTAAAGTTATGTCATGCGTTGGGATTCATTGTTTACCTAGCTAGCTATCTAGCTATGTTTCTTAGTAAAAGACTCTCTTCTTAGTGTGCCAGAGCGCAGAATAACTGATACATCTCTGAACGCTCAATCGGCAACAAAGCATAATTAAATTGTTGCCAGCAGCACAGTTACAGTGACCGACGCTCTGGATAACATGAAAACAGTAAATGTCGGCAACAACGCGTAATTACGTTGTTGTCAGCAGCACAGTTACAGTCACCAACGCTCTGGATAACATGAAAATAGCCTAACCAGCTCGCTAGGGTGAGTAAAATGGTCAGAGTGGGATGTTCTCTCATTGTGTCTGGAAGTAGCTAGCCAGTTAGCTTGGGTGCTTGACTGTGGTTGTGAGGTCATCTTTCGGATCAACTCTACTTCAAAATCAAATCAAATCAAATGTATTTATTTAGCCCGTCGTACATCAGCTGATATCTCAACGTGCTGTACAGAAACCCAGCCTAAAACCCCAAACAGCAAGCAATGCAGGTGTAGAAGCACGGTGGCTAAGAAAAACTCCCTAGAAAGGCCAAAACCTAGGAAGAAACCTAGAAAGGAACCAGGCTTTGTGTGGTGGCCAGTCCTCTTCAGGCTGTGCCGGGTGGAGATTATAACAGAACATGGCCAAGATGTTCAAATGTTCATAAATGACCAGCATGGTCAAATAATAATAATCACAGGCAGAACTGTTGAAACTGGAGCAGCAACACGGCCAGGTGGACTGGGGACAGCAAGGAGTCATCATGTCAGGTAGTCCTGAGGCATAGTCCTAGGGCTCAGGTCCTCCGAGAGAGAGAAAGAAAGAGATAAAGAGAGAATTAGAGAGGGCATACTTAAATTCACACAGGACAACGGATAGGACAGGAGAAGTACTCCAGATATAACAAACTGACCCTAGCCCCCCGACACATAAGCTACTGCAGCATAAATACTGGAGGCTGAGAAAGGAGGGGTCAGGAGATACTGTGGCCCCATCCGAGGACACCCCCGGACAGGGCCAATCAGGAAGGATATTACCCCACCCACTTTGCCAAAGCACAGCCCCCACACCACTAGAGGGATATCTTCAACCACCAACTTACCATCCTGAGACAAGGCCAAGTATAGCCCACAAAGATCTCCGCCATGGCACAACCCAAGGGGGGGCGCCAACCCAGACAGGAAGATCAAATCAGTGACTCAACCCACTCAAGTGACGCACCCCTCCTAGGGACGGTATGAATTTTTTTAAACTTATTGGCCAGAGTGTCCAGTGTGTGCTCTGAACGTGAAATGCTATGAATTTTACGAACGGACATTCTGACAGCACAGTTGCAGAACGGTCTGGATGACAGCATTGCTTGCTGTTTGTGGTTTTAGGCTGGGTTTCTGTACAGCACTTTGAGATATCAGCTGATGTACGAAGGGCTATATAAATCAATTTGATTTGACATAACAGCCTAACCAGCTATGCCAGGGCGAGTAATGTTCATTGTACTGTTCTCTCTCTCTCTCTTAGATGTCTGGAAGTAGCTTGCAAGTTAGTACAGAATGCACAGATCAACCCTTAAAGAGATGGGTGGAGCTAAAGCTTAAGAGGGTGTGAACAATGCTGAATGGGTGAAGACAAAGAAGGGCTCTCCAATAGTAGTACCAAAACATTGAAAGGTGGTTATCTCAAAAGTGAGTTTACACGTTGATCAACTTTCAAAGCAGAATTACTTACTCATTGTCTCCTCAAATGCAGTGTATGGCATACCATTTAGCAGCTCTGAGTCTCTCTTTTTATCCAATGTAAAAGACAGAATTTCAAATGTAGCTACATAAGACCGAATCCAGGTAGTGTGTCACGTCTGCTGACTACATGTGAAGTATTATGTCAGAAGTCTCGAAAAAGTATTTGTTTCTTTGTTTCTTTGAGTTTAGGAAACTAACAGGTTCATTATAGTATTGCCGACAGTCTATTTTCCATTCCATCAAGGATCTGCAATAATCCCTGTGATTGTCACAGTTGATTAACTTCTAAATGTCAATATCCACCCCTTGTCAAGATAAGCGATTTTTCACAATGTTACTCAAATGATTTAATTTCATTGGACCTAATCAGCGTGGGATTTGTGGACAACAAGACGGCAATACTTAAATACATGTCGTTACCTTGGTGTCTCTCCCAGTGTGAACAGATGTCATTTGAATATTCTTAATTTGCTATTGATTTCAGTCACACGGTGAGGCCATTGCAGATCTGGCTTGACACACAGCTCCAAAATGGCTGACCTTCATTTGGAAGAAGAGTGATGTGGATTTGAGGTGGACGAGAAAGCAATAGAGCATAGTCTATTGAGATAAGCAGTTAGCCAGTGGCTATCTTTGTTTGCCAACAATCAATAGATTTAGAAGGTCAGCGATGGAAGCTTATTACAGAGTACTGCAAGAGTAAAGAGGGAAACACACTCACTCACTTGCATCCAGAGTTTTGCTTTGATTTTACAGGCTTCAAAAAGTTTAAACTCCAATAAAATGTTTAAAAAGTTGTTTTGTTCTGATCCGTTTTTGATCTGCTGCCAAGGGTCGCATTTCTTTCTGGTTAATTTGCATTAGATCAGACTTTGGTCTAGACTGGGTCTCTTATTGACTGAATTCCCCATGTGTCACACTCTGAATCCACTACTTGTACAGCGGCTATGTCAATGACACAAACTATTTCATTTTGGACCAAATTCCAAAATAAACCACTGCATTTCTAGGAATTGCATGTGTCACAGAACTGTTTGATGTTTAAACCCCCTCTCAGGGTTCGTTCTCTCCCCATTCCAGGGCAGACACACCGTCAGCTGCTAGCCAGGCCAACACTGCTCTTTCTTTTTTAGCAGACTGCCTATTCAGAGTGATTTACAGGAGCAGTTAGGGTTAAGTGCCTTGGTCTAGGGCACATGAACTGATCTTTCACCTAATCGGCTCAGGTATTCAAATCAGCGACCTTTCAGTTACTGGCCCAACGTTCTTAATCGCTAAGCCACTTGCTGCACAGACACACAGACACACAGACACACAGACACACAGACAGACAGACAGACAGACAGACAGACAGACAGACAGACAGACAGACTTCGAGAGAGAGAGTGAGAGAGTGAGAGAGTGAGAGAGAGAGAGAGAGAGAGAGAGAGAGAGAGAGAGAGAGAGAGAAAGAGAGAGAGCCCTCTGTGTTGGCCAGTCTGGACTTTTGAAAGGGCGAGAACGAGAGAAGGCGGATGAAAAAAAAGAAACGAGGGGATGACGTTGTGAATGTGAAGCCCTTGATCATCGCTTGAATAGCCAGGGAGCGAGAAAGAGAGAGATTTTGCATGTTAGCCCCACTCCACTCCACATCAGCAAACTGCTTACAATGTCCCCTTGTCCGGTCTAGACTCGCGAGGAATACAACGGTAAAATAGAGGAACGGTCAGTTTTCATGTAGTTTTATAATAATCAAACCCAAAGGACACAAGTCATACATTCAGATACTGAAATCACTGAAAGAAATCCTGCTATTACTTTTGAACCCCTCTGCTACAGTAAGTCCTGTCTTTTTCCCTTTAGATCATAGAGAGCAGCATGTACCCTGGCAACCTCTGATGTTCATCTTTATTTCATACACACGTGTTTACAACCGCAGACGATGAGCTTATGAACTGGTTCAGACATGACTGCAATGGGGCAGTTGCCTACTAGCCTTGTAAGTACAGGTATACCAGATACTGTTACTCAGTGGGGGTTTATCAGAGTGGGGAGAGGGGTGGGGGTATTGGTGTGAGAGGGAGGGAGGGAAGAATGGAAGGAGGGAGGGGGAGTTGAGGGGGGCTGGGGAGCGAGGCTGAAGAGATGTTAGGTTTATAAGGAGCCAAACTTCCACACACATTTCTCCCTCTCCTTCTTTGCCTCTCTCCCGTCAGAATCAATGGAGGTGAACAAGGGGAGACAGGAAGAGAAAATGTTGATGAAATGGGCAACATGCTTTATGAGCACAACCCATACAAGGTGTGTGTGTCTGTCTGTCTGTCTGTCTGTCTGTCTGTCTGTCTGTCTGTCTGTCTGTCTGTGTGTGTGTCTGTGTGTGTGTGTGTGTGTGTGTGTGGAGGGAGGGATTGCAGGAAGGAAACAATAGTTGTCATTGGACGGAGCGTAAATGATTGTTGGTAGATCTTCATAAAATAAAACTTCTATTCAGCATAGCTAGCGACCACAATGGCATGAAAGAAAAAGGGTTCGAATTTATGCACTTGTAATTCTTTTGTTTGTTCCTTTGAACTGCAGTTTAGCTGTACTTAGAAGACTAATTACTCTGCATGTTCAATTTAAATCTTCTTCTGGGCCAGTAAGGGCTAAGCCCGTGCTTAAATGCTGCTTAAACACCAGGCACATTCAATCAGTCACAGCATCAAAGCACTAGCAGTACATTTTTTTAAAGAACACAAAACAGTCAATGATATACACTGTTACCCTCTTTTGGCATGGCTGGCAAGCCTATTGACAGGCTAACCTCAATCTGCCCTACAGTACATTAGCTGTGTGTGGCAGGACTCAGAAGAAATAAGGCAATCTGAAGCCCATTAATTTCCAATGACAGCTTGACTGTAGTTGCTACTGTATGACACGGGCCTTCCCCTAACACTTAGTTCATTAATGCAGGAAAAGGGAGAGTTGTGGTCTGCAGAAGAGCTTCTTCCTTGCTTTACATACATTTGGTTAAACACAGGCCACTGGACTGCTCTGGTCTGGCCACCCATAAGCCCTTGCATTATTTATGCCATCTTTTAAAATTCAATCAAGTCGTTTAGCCTGGTCTGAAACGTGTCATTATCGATTGACCTTACAGTAATTGCTGCTTTAAGTTCTCAAAGATTGTCTGCCCACCGATTTAAGGATGTTCGCCAGTCAGCCAGTGTAGTGTGGGGCCAGTGTCAGACTGCTGCAACTAACGCATGCTAATCGCAACCTGTGAAACGAGCAAACCACAGCAGTATTTTACCCTGAGCCCAAGCAGTGTTTCCTTCCTTTCTGCCTCACTCTCCCATCAAAAGGAACTGTGATCTGAAGAAGTGTTTTTTTTATGTGATCTGATCTATGTGATCTGATCTAAGTGATCTGATCTATAAAACGTCTTCTTGAACTAACATGTTGTGCCGTATTTTTTATCATTATCTAAGATTTAACATACTTTTTTTTATATTTTGTTGCTTTTCTCTTGAGAGAAAAATGATATGCTTGATTGTCCGAACTTGTAACGGCGTTCTTCGTTTGTTGAAAGAGAGTCAGACCGAAATGCAGCGTGGTGGTTACTCATGTCTTTAATGTAGAAGATAGTGATACATGAAATAACTTAAATAAATACAAAACAACAAACGGAACGTGAAAACAAATTACAGCCTATCTGGTGAACACTACACAGAGACAGGAACAATCACCCACGAAATACAAAGTGAAACCCAGGCTACATAAATACGGTTCCCAATCAGAGACAACGAGAATCACCTGACTCTGATTGAGAACCGCCTCAGGCAGCCAAGCCTAAACAACACCCCTACTCAGCCGCAATCCCAATAACTACAAAAACCCTATACGAAATACAACAACATAGACCCATGTCACACCCTGGCCTGAACAACTAATTAACGAAAACACAAAATACTAAGACCAAGGCGTGACAGAACCCCCCCCCCCTAAGGTACGGACTCCCGGACGCACCTCAAAACCATAGGGAGGGTCCGGGTGGGCGTCTGTCCATGGTGGCGGTTCCGGCTCGGGACGTGGACCCCACCCAATAAATGTCATTGTTCCTCCCCTTCGCGTCCTGGGATAATTCACCCTCGCCGCCGACCATGGCCTAATAGTCCTCACCCAGAACCCCACTGAACTGAGGAGCAGCTGGTGACTGAGGGGCAGCTCGGGACTGAGGGGCAGCTCGGGACTGAGGCAGCTCGGGACTGAGGGGAAGCTCGGGACTGAGGGGCAGCTCGGGACTGAGGGGCAGCTCGGGACTGAGGGGCAGCCCGGAACTGAGGGGCAGCCCAGTACTGAGAGAAAGCCCAGCACTGAGAGGAAGCCCAGTACTGAGATGAAGCTCAGGCAGGTAGTAGGCTCCGGTAGATCCTGGCTGGCTGGAGGATCTGGAAGATTCTGGTTGACTAGCAGATCTGGAAGATTCTGGTTGACTGGCAGATCTGGAAGAGCCTGGTTGACTAGTGGATCTGGAAGAGTCTGGTTGACTAGCAGATCTGGAAGAGTCTGACTGACTGGCAGATCTGGAAGAGTCTGGTTGACTGGCAGATCTGGAAGAGTCTGGCTGACTGGCAGATCTGGAAGAGTCTGGCTGACTGGTGGCTCTGGCTGCTCCATGCAGATTGACAGCTCTGGCGGCTCCATGCAGACTAACAGCTCTGGCAGCTCCTTGCAGACTGGCAGCTCCTTGCAGACTGGCAGCTCCTTGCAGACTGGCAGCTCTGGCTGCTCCATGCAGACTGGCAGCTCTGGCTGCTCCATGCAGACTGGCAGCTCTGGCTGCTCCATGCAGACTGGCAGCTCTGGCTGCTCCATGCAGACTGGCAGCTCTGGCTGCGCTAAATGGGCAGGAGACTCCGGAAATGCTGTAGAGGCGGAAGGCTCTGGCAACGCTAAACAGGCGGGAGGCTCCAGCAGCACAGGAGAGGAGGAAGGCTTCGGCAGCGCTAAACAGGTGGGAGACTCCAACAGCGCTGTAGAGGAGGAAGGCTTCGACAGCGCTGAACAGGCGGGAGGCTCCGGCAGCGCAGGAGAGGCGAGGCGCACTGTAGGCCTGATGCGTGGTGCTGGCACTGGTGGTACTGGGCCGAGTACACGCACATGAAGCCTGGGGCGGGGAGCTGCCACCGGAGGGCTGGTGTGTGGAGGTGGCACAGGATGGGCTAGACCGTGAAGGCGCACTGGAGATCTTGAGAGCAGTGTTGGCACAGGACGTGCAAGGCTAGGGATGTGCACAGGAGGCCTGGTGCGTGAGGCTGGCACCAACTTCACCAGCCGACCCAGGTGCCATTAAATCCCTGACACGTTCCGTCGGGCGAATTCCATGCAAAAAGCACCAACACAGCAACTCCCTCATTTCTCTCTCCTCCAATTTCCCCATTAACTCCTTCACAGTCTCTGCTTCGCTCACCTCCAACACCGGTTCTGGTCTCCTCCTTGGCTCCTCACGATAAACAGGGAGAGTGAGCTCAGGTCTGACTCCTGACTAAGCCGCACTCTCCCTGAGCCTCCCCAAGAATTTTTTGGGGCTGACTCTCGGGCTTCCATCCGCGTTGCCGCGCTGCCTCCTCATACCAGCACCTCTCAGCTCTCACCGCCTCCAGTTCTTCTTTGGGGCAGCGATATTCTCCAGGCTGATTCCAGGGTCCTTCTCCGAACAATTTCTCCTCCCAATTCCAGAAGTCCTGTGATCACTTTTCTCCACTCTGACCTGAGGACATTTTGGTTCTATGAAGCTACAATCTTTCCTAATTCAATCAGTACAATTAGGAGATTCTACAGACGTTTGCGAAGGTTTTAAGCTCCACTGTGCCATTTATAAATTACCTCAAAGAGTTTTTGAGTGAGACAGGAATTAATACTACCAGTATTTGACTGGTCTCACCAGAGAGGAGGCTCGAACATGGCTGTGATCAACATTGAAATGGAAGACCCATTAAGTGCTGAAATTATGATCATTAAAGTGTGATTATTTACAGTGTAATCCGTCTCACATACAACATTGTTTTCCTCTTATGCTGCCAGGAATCCAAAATATTCAAATGAGACAATTTATTTCAAGTAGCCAATTTATCCAGTAGCAAACTTGCATAAACCACACATTTACCAGAAATAAAAGATTGAGGAACTTTGTCAGTGCAATCAAGGCAATAATAGTGTGTTGATATGAAAAGCATAGGGTTTCAACTAAACATTTAGGCAAGAAGGTATGCTCTAGTATTTAAGGACATTTCATTGTATTTTCACTTCATGCTTTCATGGTAACGCACATTGCAATCAAAGTACAGTTAGTTACATACAGTATAATTTTACCACCACGGGTCTGTGGTCAACAAATGTAACCCTTAGCCAACAATGGTCACGCCGCCACGGAAACCGAATGAACAGAATAAAAACATCCCCCTCAAAATCTGTCTGGTTAAGCTAGAGATGTCTGATTCTTTTCCATGGGCTGTGTCTCAACCCACTGCATCCGCCGATATTGCCCTTCCACGTTTGTGGTGAAAGGTGGCAGAGCTAGTGGAAAGAGGGGAAACTACCAGTGTGTTCGTGGAAACTCTCACGAACACAGTGGTGTTATCCGTTTCGCTCTAGGACGCCCACAAGAGCCACAATACTCATCTAAATGTCCCCGGTACCAGTTTTAAACAATTGATGTTGATGCCAACAGTATGTGGATATAGTTTAGTGCCTAAAATACAGGGATAATTACACGTCAAAAAAATCTATAATTTTAAGACCCTTATGGTATAAAATATATATATATGTACAGTACCAGTCAGACGTTTGGACACACCAACTCATTCAATGGTGTTTCTTTATTTGTACTATTTTCTAAGTTGTAGAATAATAGTGAAGACATCAAAACTATGAAATAACACAGATGGAATCATGTAGCACCCAAAAAAAGTGTTAAACAAATCTAAATATATTTTATATTTGAGTTTCTTCAAAGTAGCCACCCGCCACCTTAATGACAGCTTTGCACGCTCTTGGCAAAACTGTCATCAAGGCAAAGGGTGGCTACTTTGAAGAATCTCAAATATGAAGTATATTTTGATTTGTTGAACACTTTTTTGTTTATGATTCCATCTGTGTTATTTCATAGTTTTGATGTCGTCACTATTATTCTACAACGTAGAAAATAGTACAAATAAAGAAACACCATAATCAATGATTAGCACTCTTTTGTAACTTGGCGGCTGTTCAGAGATGACAGCATATTTACCAGACACCTGAATAAGGTCCAATGGCCTGACAGTAGGAAGTCCATAGTGGAGTCCATAAACCATATTCACATATGTTCTGCATCCCAAATGACACCCTATTCCCTATTTAGAGCACTGCTTTCGAACAGGGCTGTTTACAAGTAGTGCACTGTATAGGGAATAGGGTGCCGTTTGGGATTCAAATATTCACTACACCAGATGGCGAGGGATGACCCAATACTACTAACCAATCTGTGACCATTATCTAAGATGCGCCAACTTCCTATCCAAAAAACGAGTGACCTCTTTTCATGTTATGTGAGTATGAACCAACGTACGTGTGTGCATGTGTGTGTGTGTGTGCATGTGCGTGCGTGCGTGTGTGTGTGTGTAACAGAGAGAGTACTGTAACAGAAAACAGTGGGAGTAGAAAGAGGAGTTTCAAAAGGCTTAGAAACCAGAATGTGCCGGAGCGTTTTTTGATTGCATTGAAAAATGAATATGAAGCTGGGGATGTTGGTCTGGTTAAATGATCTCCAACAGATGTTCCTTGCTTTCTGCCGAGGAGAGAACAAGGAATGGTTATGCATGTACAGAAGAGGAATGCAAATTGAAATCGGGTTAAAGTGTGTGTGTGTGTGTGTGTGTGTGTGTGTGTGTGTGTGTGTGTGTGTGTGTGTGTGTGTGTGTGTGTGTGTGTGTGTGTGTGTGTGTGTGTGTGTGTGTGTGTGTGTGTGTGTGTGTGTGTGTGTGTGCGTGCGTGCGTGCGTGCGTGCGTGTGTGTGTGTGTGTGTGTCGCTTGCCCACACGCTAAAACGGCTACCAGAGCACAACAAATATAAATCAATGTTGAATTAAACTTGATGAAATTAGAGTAGAATTATATGAAGACAAATGAATGACTCAGACAGACACAATCACTACATACAGTACCTACATGTAGAACTTTTCAACAGTTTGCCTCAACTCTCATTCATTCATCCATTCATTAAAACACACATTCCTTCCTTCCTTCCTTCCTTCCTTCCTTCCTTCCTTCCTTCCTTCCTTCCTTCCTTCCTTCCATTGGCTCCATACAAATGCATTTAGGGTTTAATCTCCCATGCCCTTGTTCTATTAATTCCCAGTCAAACACTGTGTAACAATGAAAAAAAGGTGGCCCAATTCTCCGGCCCATTGATTCTCTGCTCCCCTCCCCAGCTCAGATGCCTCTCCTTGATCCAACGTCGGGTGATTTTGTGATTTGAGCTATCATTTACGACGTGTCAGAAGCTATCAAATGATGTTTGCTCATCGACGATATTGAAGGTCATCTTCAGTCAGAATCACACACACACACGCACGCGTGCTCACTTTGGTCTCAGGCGAAAACACACACACGTTCTACATTTTCACAGCCCTATTACACTTCAATCAGTTTGGTTCAGAAACCTCAGAATGAGCTTAGGGGTGATTCTAGATGAGTAGGTTAGTAGGTAGGTACTATAGAGTAATATTTAGCTGTGCTTGAGTTAGCTGTGTTTGAGTCAGCTCGTGGAGCAACCTCATACTGTATGTACATGCATGTTCAGCACTGCTGTCGAGTCCCTCTCTGCCCTTGACCTTCAGTGGTCAGTGACTGTTAGCACATCAGTAGCACCACTGACCAAAGAGTGTCCTATAGGCTGAGGGCAAGATACTCACTGTGGAAGGAGAGAGAGAGAGAGAGAGAGAGAGAGAGAGAGAGAGAGAGGTAATCTAACCATAGAGAGAACAAACGAAAAAGAGAGAGAGATGGAGAGAGGGGAGGATGGAGTACACTGTTCATTCGAGGGGAACTATTCAGTGGAACTATGGAATCGAAGATTTAGGGAAAATGAAAGTGCTTTGTAGGCTTAAGTACTATTTGGGCTTGTTCATTCTTTCTCACCATTAAACCCGTTTATTTACAAGATTGAGCTGTCTCCTATTTGAACATTTCAATCGTTTGGGCTGATGTGTATGCATCACGATCTTGGACATTCACATGGTGGCTTCAGACATTGTGAGGTTGGTTTATGTTGAGAACTAAACCACCTATTGAATTCTTGAGCAGAGCATATTGACCTTCTAAATGATTAGAATGAAAAAAAATGCACCGTCATCAACCAGCAAGGTTCATTTTCTGAAAAAATTAAATATATATTTGAAAAGAAAGAGCATTTCATGTCTGGATTGTACGTACTACACATTAGCATTGGTAGTGCTTCTGTGTGAGCTTGTTTAGTTAAACCCTTGCCAACGGTGCCTTGGGTATGAATCTCATTAAGCTTGGTTATAAATTACCAGTAAATTAAAGCTAGGAATGGCTCCACCTCTGGGCATTGGCAACCGTTATGTGTCGCATGCCTATAAAGTTATGTGCTGCCCACTGCAGATCTTCAACGAGAATAACTCGTATTCTGCACACCTAAGGTGTTTTAAAATAATATATTTGAACTCATTTTTCAAAATAAGAAGGAACGCTGAATGTCCTCCTGCCATACCACCACACCACCAAGGTTACCTTAGGTGACGTACTGTACAATGAGCGAAAACTGGAAAAAGAAACTCTGCTCATAACTTTTTAAATCTCCCCCGCCCTCCCATCTCATTTCATCCCATTTCTATTTTAATGGCATCTGAATTGGAACTAAGAGTTTCAACTGGGTCGGAAAGAGGAAACGAGAGAGTAAGACGTAGGGTCTGCGGGGGAGGGCGGAGGGCTGGGTCTTAAAAAATTCCCAAATGTCTCTGTCAGTAGCAAAATTTGCCAACATATTTCATTCTGGTTGAGCTCTTAATTAGTGAAGGGATGAACTAATTATGCATTTAAGTGAAGCAAAGGGCCCTGACTCATAACTCGGCTGAGTGGAGGAATGATTTATGGGTTTATAAAAGCCCTCTGCAGAGGTGGTGGTTCCCTCCAGGCCAGGGGCTGTGGACATGGCTGGGGAAAAAACAGCTGCTCTTTGGCTGGGAGTACCACGACTGTCTGGATGGTTGCCTTGAAGGCCTGTTGCTTGGCCCTGTACCTTAAGTGCCATTTCTCTCTGGTGTAGGTAGCAGAGTGGCCCGGAAATGAAGACTAGGGATGAGATTAAGGGAGAGGGATGGAAAGAGGAGAGAGAAAGGTGAGGAAGAGGCAGAGAAAGATAAGGATAGAGAGCCAGAGGGACGGACAGACAGGCAGGCAGGCACTAAGAGAAATATAAAGACAGTGGTAAGGAAGGTGTAGAGAGAGCAAAATGTATTGGGAGACATTTTTTGGCTAAAAACAAAGATAAAAGAAACAGTGAAACATGAGGACATACACATTCAAAATATGATGGTTTTATATAGCACCAGATAGGTTTGTTTAAGGTTCTATAAAGTACCATGGTCGTAAGGTTCTAAATGGAACCGGTATGGTGCTATAAAAAAAAATCCTTTCCTGATGTTCTATAAAGAGTCATTAAAAAATACGGTTCTAACCTTTTTTGAGACTATATAGAACCTTTTTTTATTTTACTTTATAGAACCTTTATGGAGAAGGGTTCTATAAAGAACCTTTCAATCTCAAAGGTTTTTTGTAAAACCATACATGTTTCTTTATTCTGGTTTAATAGACATATTAAATTGTTACAATTCCATAAGTTTTATATTTTTGAATCAGGTGTGCTAGATCTGGAGAAGAGGAGAGACTTTATACTGACAATTATTATACTGAGTCAAGTCTTCTCATTTGACACAAGACACCATTACTGGCTAAAACAATCTAGAAACTGCAGTAGCATAATACAACACATTAAATAAACTGGAATGACACACGGTTGCACAAAAAGAGCTGTGTGCAAACCACGCTCCAAAATATGCTAATGCACCACCATGGCAGAGTGTGCTACAGCACCACGTAGGATACAGCTTCTCCTGGGAGAGAGAGAAAGAGGGGCGGAGAGAGAGAGAGAGGGGCGGCGAGAGCAAGAGAGGGGCGGAGAGAGAGAGAGGGGCGGAGAGAGAGAGGGTGGGGAGAGAGAGAGGGGGGCAGAGAGAGAGAGAGGGTGCACAGAAAGAGAGAGGGAGAGAGGGGCGTAGAGAGAGAGGGAGGTTGCACAGAGAGAAAGAGGGTGCACAGAGAGAGAGAGGGGCTGAGAGAGAGAGAGGGGCGGAGAGAGAGAGAGGGGCGGAGAGAGAGAGAGGGTGGGGAGAGAGAGAGGGGGGCAGAGAGAGAGAGAGAGAGAGGGTGCACAGAAAGAGAGAGGGAGAGAGGGGCGTAGAGAGAGAGGGAGGTTGCACAGAGAGAAAGAGGGTGCACAGAGAGAGAGAGCGAGCGAGATTGAGGGGGGCGGAGAGAGAGAGCGAGAGAGAGCAAGAGAGAGAGCGAGAGAGAGAGGGGCAGAGAGAGAGAGAGGGGCAGAGAGAGAGAGAGAGGAGAGAGAGAGAGAGAGAGAGAGAGAGAGAGAGAGAGAGAGAGAGAGTCAGGCAGTTGGAAAGCATTCAGTTCAGAGATTGGGGATTTATAAAAACATGTATGTACTGTACAATCCTAGAAAAAAGTTTGCTATCTCGAACCAAGAAGGGTTCAAGTATCAATAAGAGAACCCTTTGAATAACCCTTTCCACAGAGGGTTCTACATGGAATTCCAAAACATTTCTACCTGGAACCAAAAAGGCTTATCCTGTGGGGACAGTCAAAGAACCATTTTGGACCCTTTTTTGTAAGCGTGTCCCACTGGGCACTTCCTTAGGTTTAGCTCAAATATTATTTTGAAAAGGAGCAGGGGGAGGGTGGTGGAAGGGTTAGAGATGCCGAGTGAAAAATAAAAGAGAGGAAATGCATGGTGCTTGTTCGCTTGTAGACTACACACATTCTAGTGTAATAACACACTGAGTCAGTGGGGCTCCGCATTACCAATCCTACACAGTAAAGTCCTCACTATCTTTAACATAGACCACATTACATGAAAATCCAGGAACAGATATCTTGACATACTGTATATATTGAATCTTATATGATTGAAGGTTATGACTGAGAACAAGCTAATACCGGGTTCTCCTCATATTATATAAGCTCTTCAGCAGCAGAAGGTCTCTGGAGCATGATCCATGGGATTATCGTTAATTGGGGAGGGATAACCGACCTGCTCAAATTCATCAAGACGTAATAGGTCTTCAAAAGGCATATCACTATATCGCTCGCACTTGACTTAAATAACACATAAATATTAATAGGTTATTAATGTTGCCTACCAATTATGTGTACCGTACTGCCTGGGGCACTGACTGACCTATACAGGAAGAGATGGAGAGGGTGTGTGTGTGTGCGTGTGTGTGTGTGTGTGTCTTTTCATGTTTGTGTTATATGGCAGAGCAGGGAGTTCCTTCAGTCGCAAATTAGGGTTCAGTTGTGTTGATCCAAGATCTGTATCTATGGGAACTTCACTGCGGAGCTATAATGGAGATGTACCCCGTAGGATTTTCCAGGGATTTTAAACTCCATATTGGGGCGGCAGGGTAGCCTAGTGGTTAGAGCGTTGGATCGGAACCCGAAAGATTGCAAGCAAATCCCTGAGCTGACAAGGTGCAAATCTGTCGTTCTTCCCATGAACGAGGCAGTTATCCCACTGTTCCTAGGCCATCATTGAAAATAAGAATGTGTTCTTAACTGACTTGCCTAGTTAAATAAAGGTCAAATAAAAACATACTTGTGACTGGGGCTTTCGGCTAACCCATGCGTGTCTACTGTCTTCATGATGTTATATCAGGTAATGAAGCTACAGCAGTCAGTGGGGTGTGTGTGTATGTCGTGATTTATTACAGCGTGACCGAGGGACTGTCTGCAGCTCTGCCTGTAGTCTATCGCATGCAGGGTCAGAACATTGTAAAGTGATCCACAGAGGAAAGAGATCATAATGTGCTTTCCGTTTATGTGCACCGTCGCTTGTCATACGCGCAAAGGTGTGGACTCGAGTCACATGTGCGTGTGTGTTAAGGTTGGGCGATTGTGTACAAGCCTATATTGCCCGATCGTGCCCCCATAACGATCCTCGATAGTCAATCGCTATGGGGGGGCGGAGATTTATGGATATAAATTGCATATTATTGAAAAAAACATAAATGTACTGTGTAACATGTCCTATTACTGTCATCTGATGAAGGTTAGTGAATTATTTATCTTTTAATCCTGCGTTTGTGATTGCATCTTTTGTTCGACAAAATGGCTACATATCGTCTGTGTCTTTGTGGTGGTTTGACATACATATGTGCTATGTTTTCGCCGTAAAACATTTTAGAAATCTGACTTGCTGGGTAGATGAACAAGGTGTTTATCTTTCATTTGAGCTATTGGACTTGTTAATGTGTGGAGGTTAAATATTTCGAAGAATATTTTTGCATTCTGTGCGCCACCTTTTGAGTTGAGCGGGGGGGGGGGGCCTTGGGAAATGTGTAGCGTGAACACGTTAATGTTGGGCGATTGTGTACAAGCCTATATCGCCCGATTGTTCCCCCATAACGTTCCTCGATAGTCAATCGCTATGGGGGGGGGGGGTCTTTCTCATGGCTACCCATGTATTTCCAAGGAAATATAACGTTTATTTGGAAAGTAATATATATATATATATTTTAAAAGC